>NW_008752255.1:25701-105554 GCF_000715545.1 Opisthorchis viverrini | reverse complement strand
GCATTGAGTAAGCGTACCTTGTTAGCGTTGTCCAAATTTCATGTGAAGCAGATTATTAGGCGTAATATTCTTAATTTTACTGTCTAACATCCATTCACCGCGGCTACGGCAATTGTGCATTGACCGAGCAATTAGTGTTAACCATATTATTTGCGCAGCTCATCCACAAATCAATGCCTATCTCATCGAATGCGCCAGCGCCATTAGTATTTTCGTGCATATGAAAACGTTGCTCCTGTGATTCAGATAATTGTGCACATTAATGTGCTGGATAGATCATGTAGACATCAGTTTAGCCTGTCTTAAAAATTTGCTCCATTGTGTTAGAAGTTACTTATCGTCAACAAGGAAAAGTCTGCAATTGGCCAATGCAATATTCTTGACCACACATTTGTAACATATTGCTTCAAAGTGGTATTATGCCTAAAGGAATTGTCTTTTTATGATGTCTTTCATTCACGTGGACTCAACTACCAGCCAAAAAAAACAATCATCGATATAAACATGGTGGTGAATAAAACTTTTGGTCACTCACCGGATTTGGCCACATTACCTAATTAGCACGTTTATTGAATACCTAGATCAAAAGCCACAGAGTGGGTTACGGCCTGTTCTGTTATTGAAATTTATCGACCACAGCATTTGAAAGACCTGATGGGCGTTTTTAACACTTAGAGGCAAAAATGCTAGCTTTACATGCTGAGCTGAAATAGAGTAATCCTAAAAATCTCAATAACTGTAATCTAAGTCCCTCTATCCAAAGCGGGCATTGGCTGATCAAGATGCAACCTAACATAAATGTGTTTACCAACCACGGAATTTGGAAAAAAAAACTATGCACAAAGCGAACAGTTATGACCACACGATGGTTTCCCGCTGCACTGCAGTAAGAATAACCCCTGAGTACCTTACATTTCTCGCTAGTCCCTCACAATGATTTCCAATAACACGTGCCAAGTTACCTTTATTGTATGCACAAAACTATTTCGAAAAAATACGCTAAGTTGTTGAAGTTCTTAAGCTGATCTGCCAAAGCGTTCTATCGTATGTCGTGCCAGAAAAACAAAAGTTGATTGTGAATTTTAGATGTCACAGAAGCGTCAGGCGCAACGATCCCCACTATGGGTCAAAACACAACTGAATCCGCTGGTGAGTATATAATGTTTATAAAGTGAGGACCAAAATTGTTTGTTACGCCTCCAGAGTAGGAACAACTTAGACGCACAGGTTAGAAGAACACTGCATCTTCATGTTATAATAATCAATATTGCGTTACCGGTCGATGCTGGAACTTTGTTCGTTTTCTTTGGAAATCGTTTGCGCGATCGAATGTGTTTTTGACATCGGTAATCGGGGTGTATCTTTTGAGCATATATGTACTCTTTTGCGCCTTGCAAAACTATACCGAGTTTACAGCAGCTGGTATTTGCTTATAAATAAATGCAGCCTCAAGATTATTAGAACTTCTAGGAAACACTATGCCGAAACGCGTCCCAATGTATGATTATTGAACAAAAGAGAATTATCGGACAACAAAACTGCTCAAACATGTACTGCTTTCAATGAGATACTGATATTAGAAACAACGCAAATGTCCACCAGTGCGTTCCGCAACTTTTACTGATTGAGGTTTATTGATCAGAGTAGCCATAAGTCGACATGCTTATTTTTTTCTACGCAAGTCATTACTCTGTGCAGAATTAAAGCACGAGGCCGTGAATTTTAATGGCTGATGGTTAAATCATGCAACATGATGCAACTAATCCTTGGAGTACACAAGCTGCAGGAAATTAAACTGTGTTGCACGCTATTGGCGTTCGTTTTGTCTGATTCCAACAAAATCTTTAAGCATGCAGCCAGTATGGAGAAAGCGCGAAAACAATTGCGTTTACATTGGTTAGACAAAATCTGACAGTCATAATGTCAACGTCTTTGTTCATGTACTTCAGCTGTTCTGTGAAAATTGCATCTGATAACCGAACATATCTTGATTGATGAAACCTTGGTCTTTGAAGTACACATGTTTTTCCTTGGTTGTCTAGATATCGGCGTGTATTGGTAATTATCTACTCCTACTTCCAGGGCATTGACAAATACAGTGAAGCTTCCGAATTTCTTGTGATATCTGAAGAAGCCTGTCGATCGTTGAAGATAGTTTTTAAAATGTTCACCAACTTCCACATGTTGAGATTCGAAATGCAGAAAACCAAGATGCACCTGATTGTAGTACCACCTAGTACCATCTTGTCTCCTCAGAGGCTGTCTAATAGATTCACTTTGAACAAAATTAACACCGAATCAAATCTGAATTGTTTATCCCACGTAGATCATAATTAGGAATAATAACGATGAACCAAAAATAATTAAATGTTTATCGAGAATTGGTTTGGCAAAAACACATCGCTTGCGTAGTAAACATTTGATCACGTATGAGTTGTTTTGTACGCATCTGATTTGATTCAACGTCGCCGCCTCCATTCAAAGCACGTTGCGTCTGTGAAATATTCTTCTCTTCCACTAGAAGCGCCATTTGATAACTGTTTTCAGGGGGGTAAGTTGTTGCTTCGTTTACCTGCGGCAATTAGAAAGGAAATATACAAAGCTTTTCTTGAGATTGATGCATGATTTATCACCCTAAGTTGGCTGGGAACACTGTGCACTCAATAAAATTTAGTGTGTACAGTTTTTCATAGGCCTTGGGTAATTCTCTCTAGCATTTATTGTTTGCACTTCATTAGGTAACACAATCCATTCTTGCCACCAAATGCGTTTGCTGCGAATGGCAAAAATTATTTTCCAGAAATTACCTATTGCAAATGTAACGCACAATACCTATATATCGTGTTTAAAATATAACATCAAATATAGCCATAACATTAGTGCTGAAGGTAAACAGACGGCCTATATTGCAATGGACGATTTATGTTCGAACGTCCATGGACACATGTCGGTCGATTTGTCGATTTTTCCGGTTTAACAAATTGAACTTCACAGGTAAATCAGAATAGGTCGCTAAGAGTAACTCTGGTGCTTTAACGTGAACACATTGAACCATTAAAAGCGAGAATAATGTTCTATAAGAAACCTTTGGAATAATGCTATCCTCGTCTACGACACTGTTGTTCAGGTTTAGTATGGTAATCCAGTGACAGAAAATATGTTCTTTTATTATATCATGCGTCGCTCACGAGCAGCTATTTATGATAATCTAGAGACTGTCGATATGAGAAATCTTTTCAGATTATTTTCCGATCATAATGCCTGTAGAATGTTGAGGACACGGCCGATAAGGTTTGAGGGTTTTTCCTCTCTTATCAAGTAAGAAGCTAAGGAGTATTTTCCCACTATTATTTTGAAATTTTGCTAGAAAGTCATTCGTGTAAGGATTTGTAAATATTATTAGAAACGGTGGAAAAACTTTATGAGAAATGAAGGACTGTGTGGACGTAAAACAGTTTGTCTTGTCATACAAACTAATCAAGTGCTCTCATGCCTAAGAAACTGTAAGTAGTCTGTTGCTATGAATACCAATATGACCTCCACGACTTTACAATATTGACGATTTCGGTGTGAGGTTTTAACAATTCAGAGTAACAGTTAATATAACCTGCAAAATTCGTCTGTTGCCTATAACGTTGCAGTCCACATCGCAGAAACCTACATTATTTTATTGCCAAAAGTGCAGAGTTGTTCGGCTGTTATGCAATCAGAACATTTGCACACTTTCGTTTCTAGAAAACTCGCCATTAATACACCTTATTTTTTCATTGTCAGGTTTACTCATATATGCTTTACCACTAAATATAGGGTATTATTCTTTATGTTACGGAGCAGCAATAATGAATAATTATGGTAAACATTTAGAGCACTGCATAGACAACCATTCAAACTCCGTTAAGTTATAGAATTATAACAAACTTCTTACGCGTTCTTCTGTTTTTTAATGAAGACTCCGAAGAGCTTCCGGTTTTAAAAGAAGGTAAGGCCAGCTATTGCACAAAAGCAGCTCAGAGATAGCAAACGCTGAAGGGATTACGTTCGCTGGCAGATTAGAAAAACAAAGTCAAAACCAGGAGTTTTCCTACAACTTCGGTGTAAAAAAGAAGATACATGAGCGCTTCTGCTTGGCGTATATGTTCACCCGAGCACAATGGACGCAAAATGAACAAATTCACTGATGAAGCACAAATAACTCCCCTTCTGGCGACGTGCGTCCCAGCTTAACGAATTGCTGATGAACAATATTAGTGAAACCAATCCAGAAAATGTTTCTATAATGTAGCTGACTTTCATTTTACACCGCTGAGATCAGGGTGTTTAACGTCTAAATCAACTGCAAATAGTAAGAGCTAGCGCATTTCTTATGCCTAAACTGAAAGCACACCTTGTAGTCAATGGGTGTAGAGTTTCCAGGGACGTTAATGCTCGGATCCAAGTAAAACAGTAGAACCAAATATCGTATAAGGTTTACATATAACTTGATGTACAAACGTGATGCACACAAACTAATTATAATATGGGGTTTGCTCGCCGCCTAATAAATCAGTGAATAAGGACGCTTCCATAATGGTTTGCTTCCATGAACCCAAGTGGAAACGTGCGTGATGAAAAGTGAGTTTTTCTCAAAAGTTGTTTCCGTGATTTGCGAGTGGCCGGGCAAGTCTCTTTCAGTTTGTAGTCAAATGATATCCACATAAAAAGATTACTGTTTGTAGATAAAGTTAGTATATTATAACTGTAAAAATATTTTCATGTCATGGTACGTGTTTGCTCCAGAAATTGTAGAATGAAGGAATGGGACCAAAGGATGTACGATATGCTCGAAACAGAATACTAACTCAAATTACTTTTGCTAGAACTATCCGTGTTATTCGGCAATGCAAATGGTACCAGGTGGAAAGCAGTCTAAATCTAAAAACCAGCTCTGCAATCCCGGAAACCGAGCAACCTAAAATTTAGGGATTGGGTTGCACAATTCGGAGTCAACAATTTAATAAACCGAATTAGATCAGCCCAGATTGTGGTGACCAAACTATAGAACTGTGTACAACCTACAATAAAGGTGACAATAATTTTGGTCTACCTGACTATAGAATCATTGTCCGTCTGGTTTATAACCCCATGATTTTTACATCCACTCAAAATTCTACATTCTTAATATAGTATTGTTTACGCAAGAGTTCTTCAAATAACATTTTGACAAAATCCTCAAGGCCCTTGGGCTAATTACCCGTTTAACTTGTCCCTTGCAATAAAAGACGGTATGCTTTTAATAATTTTGATTTTTTTTTCTGGTTAGGTTTTGAATAGTTCAGCAGAACATAAAATTAAAAACGATCACGTGGGCAGAATGACGTCAACCCTCTCGTAAAAAATATTGATCGATTTGTAAATAGTATCTCTAAACTAAAACAATAATGTGTAATTGCTGAATATTTTGGCCAAAGATTCAAAATACTTTTCTCCTATATTTAAAAAGGAAATGATTGCAGGACCTATGGTAAATGTCAAAATACTTCTCTCCTATATTTAAAAAGGAAATGATTGCAGGACCTATGGTAAATGTTTCTTGTTTATCTTTCGTTTTGAAGCATTTTATCGCCTAAACGATACTCGTGTAATCATGGGATATGTATAAATCGCTTTGTCATACACCTGCCAATAAATCCCAACTAAATTCCTTCATTAGGTGGTGAGTTCTGGTTGTACCGGGCGTACAGAATACGAGCAACCATTCGAATTAAAAATAAAGGGGATGAAATTATTTCATTTCTATTCCTCGAGGACAGATAAGCAGATTAGCTCTGGCTCCAATGACCCGAGTGAAATCTTCCTTCACCTCATAAGGAACGTTCATTGGGCTTCCGGTATGTAGTGCTTGATAAAAAATTGAGCGTTGTTCTCTTCAGTTTTCATTACAGAAAACTTCTGAGTTGACGGCTGAATGTTACAAAGGCCACAATGTTTTCAGCTATTGAAAAATCAAGGTTTGCCATTGCGGCACTGTTATTCCGAATCAGATGTCTAAATTGCAACCCTTCTCATCATATTTATAATTACCTTCCTTAAATGTCCGAAACCACGCCGCAAATGTGCATACATTTTTCAACTATTTTAGTCGAATCTGTGACAATTTCACACCTGCTTAGAGAATCCGTCTCCATAGATCAGCAAATCTTGTTGAATTTCACCTGGCTAGACTTGCAAACGTTATTCATTGGTATTATTATTATCATCATTATTATTAATAAGCGCTAGCAATAACGCAAATTATTATTCTACGTCCCGAATTCGAAATTCAAAAACCATTAACCGTAACAAAAATTCCTCTACTTTGGCCAACTGATAAGGTTTTCCCTGACACAAAACCGTCAAGGACTAAACAATTCTGCAATTTGCATACATTGTTGTTTTATTCTAGTTGGCCAAATTATTAAAAAAAATTACATTTTCTCAAGTATACTTGACTTGATTTATCATCTTCTCACATATGTCGCTCACATGTCTCGCGGGGTCTCGTCGTTGCTCCTCAGTTTTGCTGTGTATTCACCCGACTGTTTCAAATTGTATTGTGCTATTCTTGCTTTAGGTTGACATATACATTATAATATGCTAAACGGGTACTTTGTTCACCAATCGGAATCCAGCCCGATTTAACTTGCATCCAAAAATTCATCTTATTTAGGAATCAACCCCGTTTCCCGAACCCACAACGTTCATAATTCATTTTCCCTGAACTTAGCATTGCGATCGTTTAAGACTCAATGAAAACGAATAGCCAGGACGATACAACATTATTATTATTATTATTATTATTATGTTTCGATAACTGAAACACAAAATGTAAATTGGGAAAAGAAACCAAAACCCTGTCACATGAACACGGCGTCTTTGATAATGTAACATTATATGGTACTTTCAACCAATTGCTGAAAACGCAAAAAGATCGTGAGTCCAACTTGATTGCTAAATGAATTGCACGACAAACCGTGTTTTGCGGTTTTGAGTTTTGTGGCAAAACGGTACAGGGTGGAGCAGTTTCAAATGAAATGAATTATTTTGTATTTACATACGTGATCCCTAAATAATGAAAAATAAACTGGAATGGAATGCTTTCATAAATATTCATGTTTATCTTCGTTTGGGATTGTCCACCAAAAACACTAATGATGCTGCAATGCGCGTTCTTTGCTACTCGAAATAACAGGGGAAATGTTTAAATACAATTATGCGAAATATTACATGCAAACAATGTGAAACGTCATTCTTATGTCGAATACGTAACTGTAAATGTGCCCTTTAATGCGTTCTTTATTGGGAAAACTAGTATAATGAAAATCTGTACAAATTGTTTCATACTGGCCCACTTTGAATAGAAAATGCGCTTAGGTACTTGGAAATATTCAAGAGTAAAAATCAAACAATCTGATGAGCTTTTATTCAAGCTAATTTATATTTAATTTTATTTCAAACTTGATCCCCAATTATGCTGATGTACACTACTGCACATACGTCCAAAGAACGTGTGTGTTTGGCAGCAGGTGGGTAATTTATTCACACAGATATGTACGAAAACCCCCTTTCCAAGAATGCAACTGTTCTTCAACCTGCGCTTTGTACGCGAGTTGTAAATGCACAATTTTGAAATATGTAACCACGGTGCAGTTTACTTGGAAGCAAATTTGTAAATCAAACACCGGGTAATGGATGTTTTGATGATAGAATGCAAATGGTGAATGCAATTTGTAGAACCGCAGAGAGATCCGCACAGTTTACGCAAAATATCGATCTCCACCATTTTGTTTGATCTGAAAAATTTCTGGAAGATATATACGGCGGCTCAAAAAGCCGTTCGTTTGCATTCAGTTTTATATTTATACTGGACAAACTATGAATTGGGGACATTATAATGATAAATTTGACATTGACACGGCGTACTTTCGCTGTTCTGCAATTAACAAAGCGGACGGTTTAAGTCAGTTAACTTTATGACTACATTACATATTCTGCCGTACTGTCGCCGTCTAGCACATCAGTCTGATCATTTCAAAAAGTTTGGAGGATTCCAACAAATTACAATGCATGCATGAAGCAATGATGCTGATTGACCCAGAAAGTAGGTTCCAAAACCTTTGCGGTTGAAAAGCATTGACATTCCGGTTTTTTGAGGCCACTTTTCCGCTTGTAAATTTAACCACGCATCCCTAATATCTGTGCAATGCCATTTGAACACTTCATGCTGGTCACAAAACAGTGCGTAAGTTTTTTAAATGTTGTACTATATTGCTCAAATTTAAATTCCATGAAGTATCCGCCTTCAGCTCTAAGCTCGAAAGGGTATTCCTTAGTCTCATCGAGTGTTGAAGTAAAATAATAACGTAATCAACCATCCGATTTACTTCCCAAATTACTGCACGCAAGTGGAGGAATGTCTAAGCATATGTGAGCCTTTTTCTATGTTTGCTACAAATGGTGACAGGCAAATGGCAGACATTGTTTGATTCATCTTTGATCCATCTCTTTGTAGTTTGGTTGATTTTTGGCAAGAAATTCTGTGCGCATGAGCTGCTCTTGCTTTGTCACCTGAACTATAACCAAGAAATTAGAATACCATTCAGGGTCGAGGATTACAGCAGTACTTTTTCATATCCGCTTTACTGCGTTTCTCATGAGATTTTTGCACGGCTTTTAATGTAGCGCAGGATTGTTGTAAGACTTTTACTAAGTAGTAAACATCACAGAAGTCTTGGTTATGGCGGGTTTTTTCTGGCCGTTTATTTTAATGAACATAAAACTAATAAGCAATCCAACCGTTTCCACTGTGATGATCTTACTGCGACATTTATGAAAGGCAAACCGCAGCTGTCCAGCCCATAGTCATCCGATTCACGCTTAGATTGCTATTCAAAACTCACGTTGTGATACAAAGCGTAAAATTTTTCAATATCGAATAATTTTGCAGAAATTGGGAAACACCTAAGCCATCGAATAACGTGTGACGATGCACAAGTTGTCCTTTTTCAAATCATTTCTGATGCGGATTTTTTTGTATTTACTGACACCAATATTAATTTTTCAAAAGAAACTAATTAATTTCCAACGCAAAATTTCTGCAGCGATCTGTGAATGTCCAAACGAGCCAAATATCGCATGACGCATAAAAAGCCAATAAGTATAGCGCATAACTAATATGTTGAGCAATGCTCCGGCAACCATAAATTCATCAAGACCTTCCCAGGTAATTGTCGGTAGTTTTCCACTTTCTGGGTGTCGTCAAATTTTGTACACTGCTTGGTTGGTGTAGGCGAAAAGTAAGGAAAATATAAATTTCACTACATTTCAGCAATTTCAGTTGTTCTAAATGAAAGAAGTTTAAACTGATTAATTTGCAAATCCAATTGATCCAAAACATGGAGCACGTAACACACGAAAATGCACGCTTCATTCGAGTAAATCTGCATCATATTATGATTCAACTTTGAACATTTGCCCCCAACTTTACTCAAAAAAGCGATAGTTACAAAGGCTAAAATTTCTCAATGGAATTGTGTAAATTTGCAGGGAAAACGGGTATTGATATATGTTTTCACCTGCTCCTGTTCACGGTAAACAGAACAGGCTTTCCGTCGCAAAACATGTCGCTTGAAAACAAACCCCAGATTATGTTATCATGCCAGTTTACGATTTGTCATATATATGTTAATTGTGACGCACTTTTATGAGCTTCGTCTGTTACTTCATTAGCCAGAGCTACGAGCATTATTTGTGACTGCGTTTACCGACACAAAGCTTCTGCGGTCGATGAAAATTCCGGACGCAAAGATGTCTTGGGTTTTAATGTATGATCGGGCAGAATATCCACCCATTCATTCCTATATTTAGCGGTTCGCCACTAGATGAACTAGTGATTTTAAACGAGCCAGCAAATGCTAGCTTTCACAGTTACACTGGATGGATTTATGATTAAAAAACTAGGTTAGGATATGATGATATTCTACATTTTTCAATCACGCAGCATTCAAAACTACACGTTAGTTAACCAAATATTATTTTGGTATCTCTGCACTGACAGCCGTCGTTGATATAATTCATTGATATCTAGCTAGGTTTTGGCTGCTCACATTATTCGACATTTATTTGACAAACGATAAGGCTACGCTTAATTACGGTAGAGCATTTCAATGTGCACACAACGCTGTCGTTTCAACGGTCTTTATATCATCAGGATACATTTGATCTCTGCGTTGTTTCGGTCAACATTTCTATAAAAAATAATATTATAATAATATTATAAGAATGAATAATGCTGAGAAAAATATATAATAATAATTACTGGTATAAACGTAAAAAAACAAATAGTGTATAAATAATATTAGATTGATATACTCACATAAATCACCTTCTATGATCTATTGTCCACCAAGCATTCAAATAAATTGAGCGCAGGCGCGCAATAATTCACCTGCAAAGTTTAAACAAGCATTTCCCATTTTATAATTATCATAACGTTTTTGGCTTCCCCAATCGCAAATTATATAACGCATTCTTTTCTAACATTGACGTATTCAGGCTTCGTGACAACCACTCGTGCAACAACCAAGCCTTCAGGACATGGTAGGTTTCGGTAAACATTGTTTGCGAAAGCTGCTCTTTGCATATATCAAAGCGGAATGGTGACCCACTCATTCTGAACGATATAAATCAAAGGCTCGTTGACTGGCAAATTGCATGGGATTCTACTCAACGAGTAATTTGCACCCAGGATGCGTACAGTAAGCAAAGTACACAATCATTTGTGGTTAACCTCAGATACCAGAAAACGTCTTGTTTTTGGACAACCCCTGCTTTTATGTTTATCACTGACGAAGAGTTACGTAATAAAGGAAGCAAATTCTGAATGTAATACAATTAAGATAGTTTCGGCACAGAGTATTAAATTCCGAAAATGACAACAATCAAAATGTGCAGATTTCTTCATTTCAAACGGAGCTTTGTTGCGTTTATTATTCAGTCTTACTAGGCTTAAGGTTGAACCAAAAAAATAAACAATTGAAGAACCGCGTTCTCACAGTTCCAGGAATTAACGCCTACACCTCTAGGACCGTTGCATTTCCATCTAAAATCTGTACTCATAATTGTGCTGAATTGCTAATGAAATGTTCTCCTGGCTATGGTCTTTTGACTAATTCGAAGCCATACGTTTCTCTGCATGATGTTGCTTTTTTAACCCAGAATCCCCAGTGTTCGCTCAATTGATTAGCTCAAACCTGCCTTATAAACTTTCTGTAATTCCAGGATGGCACTTCCAGGTGTGTGGGATAAGGACCGTTGCTCTCTCCTGGTTTGCCATCATGTAAGTTGAAAAGTGCGTTGAATCTGGCAGAACGACTTTGATTTATCATTACAAGTGACTACCGCAAAACAGTAGAGTGCATTCTGCTCGAAAAACCACAAGAAAGAAGCTAAGTCCCCGAATATTGTCTTTTAATTTCTTGAAAAGTTTAAGTGAAATGTTGTCTTCAAGATTGTTATCGGATATTCTCTTTTTGGGACACATATAGAACAACTACGAATCTAGAAACACGCAAAAAATGACGATTTTGTGAAAAAAAGATCATATTATATGAATCATGCTCTATGAGTACCGGTTCATCAATACTACCACCAAAAATTGGCACTTAATTTATAACAAACGGCAATGACAAATATGTATCCTGGCTCGTGAATACTTCAGTGCGCCTTTCCGGGGCGATCTAATCACTTAATGCAGAAAAAATCGATTTATTTGGTGATTCTANACGGTAAACAGAACAGGCTTTCCGTCGCAAAACATGTCGCTTGAAAACAAACCCCAGATTATGTTATCATGCCAGTTTACGATTTGTCATATATATGTTAATTGTGACGCACTTTTATGAGCTTCGTCTGTTACTTCATTAGCCAGAGCTACGAGCATTATTTGTGACTGCGTTTACCGACACAAAGCTTCTGCGGTCGATGAAAATTCCGGACGCAAAGATGTCTTGGGTTTTAATGTATGATCGGGCAGAATATCCACCCATTCATTCCTATATTTAGCGGTTCGCCACTAGATGAACTAGTGATTTTAAACGAGCCAGCAAATGCTAGCTTTCACAGTTACACTGGATGGATTTATGATTAAAAAACTAGGTTAGGATATGATGATATTCTACATTTTTCAATCACGCAGCATTCAAAACTACACGTTAGTTAACCAAATATTATTTTGGTATCTCTGCACTGACAGCCGTCGTTGATATAATTCATTGATATCTAGCTAGGTTTTGGCTGCTCACATTATTCGACATTTATTTGACAAACGATAAGGCTACGCTTAATTACGGTAGAGCATTTCAATGTGCACACAACGCTGTCGTTTCAACGGTCTTTATATCATCAGGATACATTTGATCTCTGCGTTGTATCGGTCAACATTTCTATAAAAAATAATATTATAATAATATTATAAGAATGAATAATGCTGAGAAAAATATATAATAATAATTACTGGTATAAACGTAAAAAAACAAATAGTGTATAAATAATATTAGATTGATATACTCACATAAATCACCTTCTATGATCTATTGTCCACCAAGCATTCAAATAAATTGAGCGCAGGCGCGCAATAATTCACCTGCAAAGTTTAAACAAGCATTTCCCATTTTATAATTATCATAACGTTTTTGGCTTCCCCAATCGCAAATTATATAACGCATTCTTTTCTAACATTGACGTATTCAGGCTTCGTGACAACCACTCGTGCAACAACCAAGCCTTCAGGACATGGTAGGTTTCGGTAAACATTGTTTGCGAAAGCTGCTCTTTGCATATATCAAAGCGGAATGGTGACCCACTCATTCTGAACGATATAAATCAAAGGCTCGTTGACTGGCAAATTGCATGGGATTCTACTCAACGAGTAATTTGCACCCAGGATGCGTACAGTAAGCAAAGTACACAATCATTTGTGGTTAACCTCAGATACCAGAAAACGTCTTGTTTTTGGACAACCCCTGCTTTTATGTTTATCACTGACGAAGAGTTACGTAATAAAGGAAGCAAATTCTGAATGTAATACAATTAAGATAGTTTCGGCACAGAGTATTAAATTCCGAAAATGACAACAATCAAAATGTGCGGATTTCTTCATTTCAAACGGAGCTTTGTTGCGTTTATTATTCAGTCTTACTAGGCTTAAGGTTGAACCAAAAAAATAAACAATTGAAGAACCGCGTTCTCACAGTTCCAGGAATTAACGCCTACACCTCTAGGACCGTTGCATTTCCATCTAAAATCTGTACTCATAATTGTGCTGAATTGCTAATGAAATGTTCTCCTGGCTATGGTCTTTTGACTAATTCGAAGCCATACGTTTCTCTGCATGATGTTGCTTTTTTAACCCAGAATCCCCAGTGTTCGCTCAATTGATTAGCTCAAACCTGCCTTATAAACTTTCTGTAATTCCAGGATGGCACTTCCAGGTGTGTGGGATAAGGACCGTTGCTCTCTCCTGGTTTGCCATCATGTAAGTTGAAAAGTGCGTTGAATCTGGCAGAACGACTTTGATTTATCATTACAAGTGACTACCGCAAAACAGTAGAGTGCATTCTGCTCGAAAAACCACAAGAAAGAAGCTAAGTCCCCGAATATTGTCTTTTAATTTCTTGAAAAGTTTAAGTGAAATGTTGTCTTCAAAATTGTTATCGGATATTCTCTTTTTGGGACACATATAGAACAACTACGAATCTAGAAACACGCAAAAAATGACGATTTTGTGAAAAAAAGATCATATTATATGAATCATGCTCTATGAGTACCGGTTCATCAATACTACCACCAAAAATTGGCACTTAATTTATAACAAACGGCAATGACAAATATGTATCCTGGCTCGTGAATACTTCAGTGCGCCTTTCCGGGGCGATCTAATCACTTAATGCAGAAAAAATCGATTTATTTGGTGATTCTATTTAGGCAAAGAATAAATAATTCCCAATGGAGACAAAATACGGAATGTTGTCAAGGTTCAACATCCTTCATATGATCAAATAAACAGACTGGCGGATTTCCATGTGTTAGGCGCGAGAGTCTAGTGACATGCTTAAATTTCGGACAAAGTATTCCTTTTTAATCCTGTGTCGTTTTACACGAGTGGCGCATAATATTTACTCTGAGCTTCACGTTCGTGCTCAAGATTCAACGATGCACCACGAAAAGCAACAGTAGAAATTTATGCTTCGATGAAATGGTTACTACTAATTTAAGATTTATGCTTTAAAAACCCTGATTTAATCGCCTTATGAAACTTTCTGAACCACAAGCATTTCCATAGTTTTTGGGCTGTTTTCAGTTTGACATGCTTAACTCTGTCCCGAAAGTGGAAGCGCAAAACGTATTTAGAATGGACATCCATGCACTATTCAGATACCCACCAATTTTGGCAAAGTTGATCATATTGATACTATTTGCGTTTTTTAGAAAATCAAGATATTCTTGAGGATTTCCTTGGAAACCGGCTTTTGGTGTCCGAAAACCTCCGTTTGTGCGCATTCAAGTCATCGGCTAATTAATAGATGTTTCACGCCTAGTTTGCTCGTCTCTAATGTGTTCTTATGGCTTCACTGTACCTCGTTTAACGAGTTTATCTCAATTGTTTCGGAACAATAAAAGACTGGTGGACGTTCTTCACCTAACAACAATTCATGTCTTGTTTTGCTATACGAACCCCGGGTTTTTGTAGGCTCAAATATTGTTTTTGTGTTTGATTGTTTATACTCAGCAATCACGATATAATATTCATTCTGCTTCGCGGTGATTGGCAAATTCATTCGTTTGGTAGAAATTTGATTATTTGAAGTTCCAAGGAATACAGTCAGGAATATGTGTATTAATTTTGTTATAATTAGCTCAACATGAATTTCAATAAATATGAGAGTCTTACTACCGAATAAATCTATACAAAGCCACGCTCAGGTGTTTCAGAGTTTTTCTATTCCCCTTAAGCCTTTGCCAGCTTCAGGTCACAAACGCTTTCTAGTAGAATACTACGTCGGATTATTTGTTGACGAAAGCTCATTGTAGGCAAATCGTTTATCGCAAGGAGGTGAACGGTTATGTTCTGGCATCAGATAGGATGAACGTATCGCATTTGATGGCTCAAATGCTACCGCGGGATGATTTCCGTTTAAATCTTAGTGGAAACGCTTTAATCACACTTGCCTGATTAAAGTAAATAAAAGCCAGCTGTGACAGGTCATTGCTGGCGAAGTCGCTGACATACGTTGGCGCTTCGGGCCACGCATTCACCAAGCGAGGATACCAACGCCTTTGAAGAAATCCAAAGTGAACATAGTGAGCAAATGTCACTGCAGTATCATTGGGTAGAGATGCAAACTTCAGTGGGCATGCGCCACGCTGTAAAACTTGCAAATTACGCGTTATTGAAGAAATGGTTCTGCGTATGCGGCAGCATTATATGCGAAGTGGAATCTGATGTTCCGAATGCACAACCTTACACATTGGGGTCTATACTATCCAGGACTGGGAGTCCCATTCGGTAGACGAACGCCAAATAATCACCAGGAATTTTATCACTAAATTACTAAATACTAATACTAATACTAAATTAGGGTGCACCAACTCACCGCGAACGTGTAATCCATCTACCTTACTTATGAGTTACAAGTGTACTGCTTATTTTATATCATACTAGGAAAAATGTTCTAGTACCAGAAAGCGTTTGCGCGGTTACAATATCTGTACAACGGTCTCAAAAGATGTGAAAACATCATATCTGTGCGCATGCTTTGTTGTTCATTTTGATGTTTAAAATATCTAAGACAAATAATATCCTCTCNCAAGTGTACTGCTTATTTTATATCATACTAGGAAAAATGTTCTAGTACCAGAAAGCGTTTGCGCGGTTACAATATCTGTACAACGGTCTCAAAAGATGTGAAAACATCATATCTATCTGTGCTCTTTGTTGGTCATTTTGGTGTTTAAAATATCTAAGAAAAATAATATCCTCTCGATAACTACTTAAAACACTCAGTTCCGAACGGACACCAAAGGGTTTTGAAGTACTGATTTATGTTCGTACCGATTTCTGGTGCTTAAAATCAATCCAAACAGTGCTTGTCGGTATCTTCAACTCAACTGCTATGATTCACACCCACCATAATCACTGTTTCACGTTTAAGTTGCCCAAAACTAATGTTAATCATTACCGACCCTCGTAAATTACATCAAAGTTAGCACATTTCTTAAGCGCAATGTTATGCAACTGACCAAATTAGCAAAGACTAATGCTTGGTAGTTGGAGTTCAGGAATGTTTTCATGGAGAACTCTCCCGGCTTGAATAAGCTGTTGACAACATTTATTAACCTAGTTAAATTAGGAGATCCGTTGTCGATGGTTTGTCGGCTTGAGCTAAACGTTGGTTTGTGTAGCATGTGTGGTACCCCAATTTTAACACAGATGTATACTCAAGTGGCAAATTGAATTTGTGTAGGCACGTTTATCGGCAGCATTATTGACATTTCTTCAAACACTTCGTAATATTGACAGAAAAATGTCTTCGTCAGAATACAC
Source organism: Opisthorchis viverrini (assembly GCF_000715545.1). Lineage (NCBI taxonomy): Eukaryota > Metazoa > Platyhelminthes > Trematoda > Opisthorchiida > Opisthorchiidae > Opisthorchis > Opisthorchis viverrini. Next base: position 88,936 of record NW_008752255.1, on the reverse strand, counting down.
ACTTTGGCGTTAATATTATTTTCCTCCATTAAACGTTTGGGGATGACTCGATTGACACTGATAATCGTCACTCTTCCAAGCTGAATGAGGCACAGAAATTCCTGGTAGGTGAACGCAGATGAGAAAAATGTACTGGTTTGAAGCAAGCACTCCGTCTGTCACGCGTTCAACTAAGTCCACCCACGCATAATCACAACACCGGATGTGTGGCTAGTGCTGCACGAAATCAGCCTCAATTTTCGAATCGATTGAATGAAGTCCCTTCTGTTAATTAACACCTCATGCCGTCCGTGTATTTTTGCTTGTTTTCTTTCGTACTGCATATTGGTACTCATGAAATACGCACTAAATCATATTATAGTTCGGGAACGATTGTAGGAGAACGGAGTCAAGCATGAATAAATAAAACAAAAAGATCGCAGAACACTCAGATGGATGCATCTGAAATTGATCGTACCTCTTCTCAGTTGCAATGGGACGATGGTGCTAGCTAAAATTTGGCAACAACAAGTCGTCAGGGCGGTAGAAGACAACTGGGTCCGACTACTTTCCATTGGCAGAATTTGAAAACAGTCAAATTAAAGAATGCACCTTTTGGCACTGGGGAAGGGGCGTGTTTGGCGAATATAGAAATCACCATTGTATATACTTTCATCAAACAGATTTATGTTTTCTATTGAACAAGCATGCAAGATCCATGTCCCACAAAGCTTTCTTCAGCGCACTATCACCTCGATTACCATAGTTTGCGGAATACCCGATTCAGGTTTCATTTTACAGTTTTAATCACTTGCGTCTGATAAACCCTGATGGTTCAGAGCGCGTCCAGGTTAATTAAATGGTGTGATGGATTTTTGGGTTGCCCACCTTTACGCACTTCCTAACCGTCCCATTGCCGATAAATTTTGCGCCGCTTCAATTTTCGTTACTGTAGTGATCAAACCAGGGAAATTATGATGGACATATCGCAGTATGAATGCACAGACACACGCTGTCAATCTTGGTTTGGTTGGTCATATCCAAGGGTATTCAAGTTCTCCAGTTCAACCTGAAAATGGTCAAATTCATCCAACCTAAAATGAAAAACTAGTTTGTTCTTTAGACCGTTGACTTCGAAGATTTACACCATCTATGGTGGTATGTTGATGGTAAGAACGTCGCAGTCCGCCATAGTTTCCAATGAAACCTACTCTAACAAAACAATTTTGTTGGTTTTGATTACCATTCTAGAGTTGCAAAGGTGCTCTTTTTTCCGCTGTGGTTCTCCATCACTCCATACAAGGACCTGAGGCCATCTTGCTAGACAAAAAGTCTTTACTTGTAGGAGATTTGTTGAAAATTCAACAAAATGTCTAACGTTCACAGGCACTCAAGGTAATTTCTGAGATTTACCTGGCTGAATGCATCCGTGGCAGTTTGCCGCAATATCAAGTCCTGTTTATAAATGCGTGAAAATACAACCATCACTCAATTCGAGTCAAAATCTAAGGTTCCCAGGCCTGAAAAGCACGGGAATCTTACTGCCAGGATTCATGTCATTTGGGAACGCCTATACATTAGGTTCGGAATTAAAAACAGTGCGGCTACATTCAATGAAGAGTATACGGAAACTGTCTTATTATGATCAGCTTCAAACCATAGCTATCAGAACGAACTCAATATAGCAGGAGGCGCACACAAACGACAAATGTAGCGAGGTGAAGTCCAGTTTCCCTATTGTCTGTTGATATTTTGTAACCAACACATTCTCGACCGCATTACCCAACCGTGTGATAACGGAGATGTTCTAGAGGCACGATGTTTTGTGCTCGAAACCTGGACATCCGGCAGACAAGGAGATTCTCCATGTAGTGATTTGGAAGATCAAATGGCACGTATTTGTACTGCAAGATATTAATCAGCAAAGCTGACACGTTACTGTACACTGCTACCTCAATACAGTATCAGTTAGCCGCCTACACTCAGTCCTGATGCTAATGAAGAAAGCTCCTGGATCTTTGAACTTCAAATGCGTAATGTAAACGGGATAGCCCAAGTTGCGGATTATTCACATGATCACGCTGGGAAGGAACTACCACTGACAAAGGGTACGCGCCATTGCCTCAGAAAACAAACGATACCTGAAAATCATGCCTTAGTGCAGATGTTGCTCAACGATTACTGTGCTATCGATAATCCTTGATTAGGCAGGAAACAATTTTGTGAATGCCTCCGGAGCGGTGCTTAAAAGTAAACCGTGGAGAAAGCATCAAAATGACGTATAACGTAACGCTAATGCGTTTTAGATTAATCTTTTCCGTACCATCGAGCAGTCGCCAAAAACGTTTTTCGGTTATGTGTGAACTAGATATTCTGGCTACTAATTTGTTTTATGCAATGTGTAATGGGCTTTCCACCTTTCAGCAGGTAAATATATCTCTGGCGGTGTGTTCAAAAATCAAATCATCCAGCGGAATTCTAAACTCAAATTTCTAAGTGATCAATAATTCCGTTTCACTTGCTTGCGAGTGCTGCAGGGAAATATGAAATACTTTCACGTTTAGCATTTTTTTCTCGTTTAGTTCCATTCACTTAAAGCTGGCTAAATTACAACATATTCCAACGCCTTATAGGATGACCTAAATTCAGGATGTCGGTTATGAATTTCATTGCGCAATTCGTTAATTCATATGCAAATATTATCGGCCGTTTGGTTTATACTTCATGAAGTGAGAAGATGCGATTGCCGATTATCATGAGGAATTTCCTTTGAACCTTGAATTTGTAAATCATGCGTGCTTAACTTTTATTGGACGGCTAAATTCAATAATGCAAAATATTCTCAGGGCCAATGCTCGAATATATATATATATATATAATGTTTAAATAAATCTGCATCGATTTGAAGGAGAAAGTCTCGTGGGAAGCACCTTTTTCATTAGTGAATTTTAATTATTCTCGGAGGAATTCTGATCTGTTGTAACTCTCAATCTATGAATTATCTGCACAATATTGAACAATATCTTGATCTGGTTTTCGAAAATCCTGTGTCCCGTTTGTGCTCCGCAGGTAGGTACTCAGCGCTGCCCAACTTGCCCCTGTCAAGTAACATAATCGCAGGTGATATCAAAGTAAATTTCGTACCGAACCCACAACAGTAGATTTTATCCAAGGCATTCTTGAGCTAGGATGCCTGATTGTGATGCACATGCGTTCTGAACAAAGGGTTAACGCTTGAGAAGCTTTGGGGCGATTGGAGTGAGGTATATAACAATTTGGAAATTGAAGCTGCGCTGCCTCAAAACTCCGCGGGCCTTCTGATATAGCAACTGTTTTCCTCAGTGAAATGAATTATGCTGTCGTGTAAAATACTTTTGAATGTTTCCCTGGCAACTTTAATGAGGACCGTTGACTAGGAATGCTATGTTCATAATAATTACATTGATGGTATTAATTATAATGTTTATTCCCCCGGCGTGACAATACGTTTACAGTAAGAATAAAGTATGGCTGGGGGAACGGCGGGTACTAGAAATTGGACGAAAGAGAGGATAATGTTATTAACAATGAGCAATATCAGATGACATGGAACAAGTGGAATAAACAAAACAAAAATGAAATCAGATGTTGAAACAACAACATAAGTTTTATTACCCACCTGGTTGCAAACATGCCGAATGAGGCCTAGGGGAGCCGTTAAAGGCAAAAAGCACAACGTGAGGTGAGGTACCACCAACATGGTTCTAACATGGAAAGTCATTGCCATTGCGGGAACCGAAGAAAAAACTAAGATATTGTCTGCGAGGTCCGACGAATTCAAAGGCGATGTCATAAATTGAAAGCTGAAATCATTGTTGAACACACGTGACCTTGGGCGGTTCAGCAAATGACCAGGGTCTCGAGAAAATTGAGGCGGAGAAGAAATAGTTGCAAATGGAAGCAAATGGCAAGTTTTGTCTCGAAAGATGGTTTAACATGCGACTGAATGGACTAGCTGATGCCTGCTTTGTAGGAATTTCAGGTTCAAAACATAAGTCTGATGGCAAGATAATGCTAATGTAAATGGCCAAAAGAAGATCGTAAATAGAAGTTAACTCGTGAAACAACCAATCTAAATTGAGCGGAATAAAGGTTTATCGAGTTGAAAGGAATAGTTTCATCGGGTTAAAAATAACCCTTGCCAGAGGAGTTTGGACCAGGTGAAAAACGTGTTCGTAGTTGCAGTTAGGGCATCGAGTGGGCGAGAGCTTGCAGTCAAGATTCCCAAGTAGTTGCGAGAATACCACCACATCGAATATTGCACTGCTGGCCATGGGACTGTCAAGATGACATTTAATTTCAGCTGAATTTGGTCGAATTAAAATAACAAGACAAAAATTCCGGAACGTATAGCTTGATGAACAGGGATCAAGTGCACAAAATAAATGGATAACAATTCAAGATTTGAACGTCTGTGCCTTATTTGCACAATAGAAAATTAGATCATGCAAAGTCTTAATAATTTACCTATTCAGTTCTTGTTGCCCCTGCTCCCCGCCAAGCATGTTATATGAAGACAGATTACAAGGTATGTCTTGAATCTGAACTGGTGGTGCCGGAAAGGTGCCGGAAAGGAATTATCGTGGATTTTAAACGAACATTGGATGATGTTAATCCCTTATTTTTTCATGACATGGCCTTTTCTGATATAAAAAAGCATGTATCGCTCGCGTGTTATTAACACGGTGGTCGGTTAGCGCATTGGCTCTCGCAAACAACAGGACGCCTTTGGTCGATTTTAATGACGCAAAAACATAGTTGGAACTGCACGGTTCATTTGCAGTTATTAGGAAAACTTGGTTAAAAAACGTGTTTACTTGATCAGGTTACGGTGATACGTGTATGCTGTAATTCCGTTGTTATAATTTATATTGGGCATTGGTGTTTAATTGATCTGGTCCCTCCGCGAAATTACTTACAAACGACGGGAAACGCATTTAACTAAATGGACCAATAGTGTTATGTTTATGCTAATGAAAGGCGAGGACTGCAATGTGGAATCTCACCCAACATGCAAAGTTCTGTTCGACATTTTTGAAAACCTGTAATGTAATTTCCCCATAATGTAACTTGTGCGAATTGCATGACCAAATGCCAACGATGCGGTGCTCAAATACGGGTCAGGTTGGATGGATTTGAAACTCCAAATTATGTGGTTTTCTATAATACAACAGGTGCACAACGTCCTTAGTCGCTTAGCTCAGAGAAGCGTCACTCGCGAAAGGATATCGCTTAAAATAGTGGAATATACTACTCCTATATAAGAGCTATTAAGGTATGCCGTGTTGAGTAGGAGCAGCAGCGTCTGGCTTAAGATAACGCGCAGGTTCACTTTGGTATTTATCATCTACTACCTTGCGCGTAGGTCTCGCCGTTATATGTATCACGTAATCCTATTTAATTTACCAACCGGATCCAATGGATCAGAGAAGTATGCGTGTTACTTGGAAATATACCCTGAATTCGTGGTTAAACTTTGCTGACTCTCATTACTTCCAGAGTTGAACGATATGCGCCTGTTTTTTAAAAAAATGCTCTATCAACATCTTTAATATAAGCTCTGGTTTCATGTGTAAAATCGAAGACGAGTGGCATAAACCTGAGTCGCTTAATTAGAGACAGTGTTTTCTCAGGTGCACTTCCAAATATTGAGTGTGATGGTTCCTTGTAAACAATGTTAGTCGACGTAAATTCCCGTAGTTCGAGTTCGAATAAATAGGTGTGGTGGGCAGTTTTGGGATGTTATGAAACCTGGCTTGACATCGGGTTTGTTCGTGCAGCCCTGCTTCTGTCCTCACGCAGTCATTCGAATGGGTCCACATCAAGGAGACCTTGGTGCTGGAATACATTTCTAATATTGTTATTTTTAATAAAATCCATCAGCAGCGTACTACTGATGTCTATGCCAGAATTCCAACTCCACACATCAGAAATACAAAACAGGCGTGCTAGCATGACTCCAACAGCTCAAGGTGAAATCCTCTGAAGTTGGATGTTTGTGGATGGGATAACTTTTGTCAACCGAAATGTGGACGAGCATATAGCAGTCTTTGGTACTGTGGATGAAATATTTTACTGGAGAAGAAATTTTCACAACGTTTGTATTATTATTCAGTCCCCAGGTAAGCTGTTTTGTTCAACAGATTTGATTACAGCCAAAAATACCAGCACGCACTAGGAGGGAACGCAGGATACCATAAGGATTCGGCGACATGTGGAAAAAAGGTCAAAGGTCTTTTTCAAAAAGCTGACTACATGGAATACAGTAGATGAGCTGGCATTTTGTAAAACGCTGAATCGCTGTAAATCAGAACTCCGCCAATGGAACATACGAAAACGCGCCATCAACCTAGACCTTGCTCAAAAAAACAAAGCCGTACTGTTCAAATACATGATAAATCGCCGCAGCTGCGTTGAATGACCTTCCTCCGACGGTTGCCCACGCTCCTTCTGAAACCTAGTTCAAGGAAATACTTGAAGTTTAGTTACGTGAAACCTCGCGCTGGCAAGCATACCGCCTCCCTGGGATCATAAAAATCAGCGCTAGACCGTTTTCACATGTGCCTTCCAGGGGAACGGCAGGCACTGACCGACAACAAGAAAACCGACCCCGGAAACTCAGGCAAAATCTTCGATCCTGCATATTAATCTGTGAACCCGTGAATCATTCGTACCCGAAACCATCTAAAATAACTAACGCAGGTATGCGAGGTATAAGGGAATATCTAGTATACTATACACGGAGTTCATTGGTAACCCCGAAAAATTGCCTAGTTAAATTATGTTTACCAAATACTTGGCAGCCGTGTTGTCCGATGTCATACGATTTTTGAGTGCACGTGCAAATACTTTAAATAAGCACTGTAATCTAACAATCCAAGAAGTAACCGTTATCACCAATAATGACTAGATTTGAATGATCCGTATGTGAATTAAAGTGTGCCGTCAGTTTTGCGTTCTTGAAAAACGCAACCGTCATTTACCTATCATCATAAAACAAACCGAGCCCTTCTTTAACAAACAAGTATAATGCATTTAAATTTCAACGCGCATAAAGAGTATTTGCTGAGTAGGTAGAAAACTTACTCAGCGGCGAATGCAGCATCGGTTTTACGTTTGTTCCTTTTCAAGCAAACTCGTGAAGCACGTACTGACTCTACGTTTCAACCCAACTAGTGGGATAGTCAAAATCACCGATCGCGTAACCACGGAACTTGGTGACAAGCACTAACGTTGCTCTTTGCTTCTATGAGGGAAGCAAACACGAGATACGTGACAAAAGAATGTCGCGACACATTACAGCTATAAGTACTTGATGCAACGCCCCATATATTTCAACCGGATGAACAATGATGTACAAAACATTGTTTGTTCTGCTCTTCGTTTTTGCCTGTAATATGTGTTGATTTCGTTTGATTAAATTTCCGTGGTCATTGTCGTTTTTTCTCTGACACTACACTGAGTTTTATGGTCCACTTTTGAAATACACTAGGGTCGATGAACGCAATATAACGCAACCAAAAAATAAGAACCGACCTTCAATATAGTATAGAGCTGTCCAAGTTAGCTGACAAAACACGTATTGTTTCACCTAAAACGGTAGCGGAAAATCAGATGCAATCAGGTGAGTGTATACACGTTATTCCTTTCAAAATGTTGTGCAGGTAGCAAGACGTATGAAAGTGTGGGAACACTAGCGACAACCAAAACTCAAGGGCATAATGTGGCATTGTGAAACAAACCGAGGCATGGACGTTGACGAAAAAGGATATGTGTATGTGTTTGAAATATTTGAGATGTGTACTGGACATGGCAGAGGGTAACTTAGTGACGCAATTAAAAACGCTTCTCGAAATATTCGAAATTTTATAGCCACACGTCATCTGAGAGTAACTGCGTATATCAGGGAAATGATATCGTTCTACGTAAACGTCGATTGTCATCACAGAGTTTGTTAAGTTATCTAATATTCTAAGCATGTTTGATGATAATATTGCACCCTAGTTCCAGTTATGATAACCGATTAAGGCCAAATGCGAGCCGTTTCTTTAATAGATGGGACAGCTTGCATAGGTAAGCTGTCAACGACGAATGTCTTGTCAATATCTTTCGACTGGCTTCAATCCATTGATAAAAGCCTGATGTCATTAGCTTCCGCTGTGTATCCCATGGAACCACCCAGTTTATCAATGTTCATAGACGTGGGTAGCAGCCTGATCCCATTTTTCACCAAAAGGTCCCGCATTACTAGCATTATGTTGGACCCAGCATCTAAAACTGCATACGTTGTAACCTTTCAAGCAGGACTGTCAAGCTTGACAGGAATAACTCCTAGGCGGGCCGGAAGCCGACTACCTCGAGTTAAGGCACACAAAACCTCTGCCTCTGAGGACGTCGAAACTGTGTTTCCGGGTGGTGATGTATGTACCAAACTATGATGTCGTCCCCTACAACCCCGTTGGCCGCATCGAACTACTCGCTTACAATCCTTGGCCATGTGGGAGTCTCCTAAACAGGCAAAGCACGCATTATGCTCCCGTATGCATTTCCATCTCTCAGGAACTTTCATAGACAAAAGGCGATGGCAACTGGAAATTGGGTGGGGCTGTGAACATAATGCGCATGCACTTGGACGACCGTCTGCTTCTGGTATGATGTTGGCTAGGAAACTGGTATAACCATCCCGTCTAGGGGTAAGGTTGTTAGTAGTCGGTCTTACAGGGGGCGTCTCACGTCCCCGTCTTGAGCTATTTGCCCGAACCGACTCCTTGCAACACGGGAGCGCGTGTTCACAAACCCCGTCAAGTCTGTGAACTTTGGGTCCCGGCCACTCACCTCGGCCCATTTATGCTGGAATGGCGAGGGAAGAGAACGCACAATTCTCTCTACAACCGCTAGTGAATGCAAGTCTGAGACGTAACACATTTGCGTCAACGCGATTTCACAACTGCGCATTTTTATACACAAGTCCGACAAAGATTTGGCTGCTCCAGTGGTCTGTCGTGCAAAACGAAACAGGCTTTCTAGTAGACAGCGAGCGATAATATGAGGCTGACCAAAGAGATTGCGTAGGACCTCCCGTGCCCTAAAGTGTGCTACTTCTGGCGGGAGCATCACACATTCTTCAATGGCCGCCTTCACGTCGACTTGACAGTAGTGGATCAGATAAAGGAGCCTCTGACCGGCGCCGTGCACCTTGCTCTCAATGTATAACTCAAATTGGTGGGTGAACCTCCAGTAATGACACGGATTCCCATCAAAGTATGGTAGTTTCACTTTTGGTAGGTCCATAGTGGCTGACACTGGAGTGAAGGAAATGGCCGGTTTTGGCCCTGGGGATGGTCCTCTGTCGGACATTGCTTCACGTACCACGCAAATCGTTCATTTAGTGCCACTGGTTCCCAGACTTCATCTAGTGAGTCCTCTTCAGCCTCTAGCCCAATTTTGGCTAACTTAGTTTTGCCATGCGCCTCTAAGGTAGCCCGCTGGATCTTGACCTCCCGCCTAATCCGGTACTCATGGAGCAGAGCAATCGTTAAAGCTTTCTTAGCTACACTACTTTTACGACTTGAAGCACAAAGTGACGTACAAGAACCGGGGCGCGAAGCAAACTGCATTGCAATTGTTTCCTCCGCAGCTTCAATCGTTTCCGTGTCCATAGATCCGGTTTCCTTCACACTTGTTCCAAAAGTTGACATCATTACTTCAAACAAGACGACGTAGGATGTCAAGTACTTTGACGGTCGAACGGTATCTTCGAGTGACACGTAATACCAGAACCTCCGGATAGGCAAAACTAAGTCGGAGCTAGGTCTCTATACGGTACTATTAGGGTAAGAGTAGTTCACAATTTGTACAAAACTCGACAGTACATACGCGTCCAAAACAACAGTCCGCTTGGACTACAAAAGTGCAAAGCAAGGGAGCAAACAGGCTCCAACGTGCGACAGTCACACGTGCAAATTCAGATACAAATAGCCGGATGACCTCGAGGCCAACTGGGTGAATTGGTAAGGACAAACAAACGTCGGTTCATGTATACACCCTAGGCATAAAAGTGGGGCGGAGGTTACGAATGGGGACAGTATAAACATGAGGAATTTCATTGTCAACATAGCAGATGTTAGAGGCACCATCAATGATTCTGCCTGGACCGGTTGCGCGGGTCAACTGAAATAATCTTCCCGCATTACCGCCCTTCCGACCTCCTTCTATTTTTTGGCTTCATGCGTTCACCCTACTCCACTCTCGGATCACAAGCTCACATTCTCGTGAAGTCCGGTAGCTCTTCGCACCAGGTTATGTGCGTATATTTCTTCGAGAGTGAAGTAGTGCCACCGTTTGGTCTGATATTTAGTGCTTTGTTGGGCCGTTGCTTGTTTGAGTCGTGTTATAGGCGAAATTTCCAGCAACGTACAAATTGGTTGCAATCTCCTCCCAATATGACTTCACATGTGGTGTTGGATCTTTTAAAAGAGACTCAACAAGAGGGTTTTGGGAAGTTTGTCTATCATCGGGGTCTGCCAGTCTTACGGTTTCCAGACAATTCATCCGTACCTTACGCGGACTCGAAAAACGTAGGCAGATTAGATTCCGGACGGCAGCGTTCTCAAAGCCCACAAAAGTGTTCCAAAACGACCGGCAGTTAATTATTGATAAGCACCATCGGCAACTGATGACAGTGTGGTAGATTTGATTTGGTGGCTGGCCTGCCGTTGGAGAACATCAACTGACCAGGCGAGTTCGGATGATTTGGAAGTTAGCACTGCATAAAAGCAATTTGCACATAGCCAAAGCAATCGCTCCCCAATGCCCGTATGAACCGAGACCAGTCCATATCTAACTCCTAATGGCCACTTGCCCATTTACATCTCCGGCAACTATCACAATGTCTGAGCATTTAGCTCGCCACAGCAGGGCATACAAGGAGTCGTAGAATCCATCTTCGACGGCTTCGGAACTACAGTCAGTTGGGGCGTAGGTACACATGATATGCAGACATCTATTAATTAGCCGCTTGTGAGACTCCTTCACAGACGTTGCCCGACGGACCGCACAGAAACACCAACCAACATGTATCCAGTAAGGTAAGCATACTTCAGCTAGGTCACTTAGCACAATACCAACACTTGCATATCCCGCTCCAGCAGCCTCTGAATCATCAGACGTGCGAATCCGGAAGTAAGCGGAGACTGAAGGGGCGGCTAACTCAATCACTGCGCTTGCATCTCAAATTCTAGTTTTTGAGTCAGCACACATCAGTGACAATCGAGTGCAGTGTAGATGCAAGTGAAGCTTGTTCTCCTGCTTGCTTCAGTGTGCAAACATTGAACGCAGCCAGAGAAACAGGGTATCGAGGCTTAAAGTCAGATTTGGAGGTACCTGAAGAAGTTGGCACCATAATCAGCAGGCGCTGCACGCAAGTCGGATGTATAAGGATTGGAGTCGTCAGTCCTACGTGCTCCGAATACGAGGAGAGATTTGTTAGATGGGGGAAAGAGGGACGAAAACGCATGTGGCATAGAAAGAAGCGAGGCGTCAGCAGTAGCATGTTGTTGGTTCCTTCTATTTCTTATACTGTATAACGAGATTCGCCTTTCGTCATTTTGGTGTGTGCCACCAATATTGCTTTTGACCTGAACATAAACCGTTCTTCGACCTTGTCATCAGACGTGTTGTTTAAGTTCACACGTGATTTCGCTAGTTATTAAGCATGTGGCTCCGAGTCGGCGTGGATTTGAGACCCGTTGGGAATTAGCAGTTCCTAAACCGGTGTGTAGAAGCCAGCATAGTCCCAAGATTTGAGGTTTGTAAAGCCTAATCATTTTATCATTGTACTTATAATACCGCATTTGTAGGCAAACCTCCATTGGAAAGAATTGGCTTTTGGGGTTTTGCGCGTAACTCGATGTGGTTCAACAGATTGCTGGAATCAATCTATTGTACTAAAAATCCGGAAATCAAATTTCAATTACCCGGTGGATCTCAGACTTTCAGCCGATTTGGATTTCGAAACCAGAACAAGAATTGGCAAGTCATTCGAAATTATATCGAACCCAGATCTTGCTAGCGTTTTGAACAATATTTCTGATAACGCTGTTGATAGCGATATTTGCATTTCTCAGCTTCGTTTATTTTGTGAACATTCTCCCCTAAGCCTAGCGTATCTGGTTATATGAGCTCCAGCAGGCACGTGGGTATACAGAGAATTAGGTTAGAGAATGAGATACTTGCAATAGAGATGAAGGTGCTGGAGATTAGTAGGCGCAGCTTAGCGTCCCGCAAGCAGGTGCTGTTGCCGTATGACTAATCTGATGATGAAAACTCGACATGCAGTGACTGTTAACATGGGTTTCCGTCCCGTGATCCGAAGGCCGACAATTTCGTAATGAATTTTTATTCAGATGAAACGGAACGCACGAATTTATTTACTAATCGGCCCAGAAAAGTTGGCGCAGCCGGGTCTCGAACCGCGGCGCATGAAATGGACGGCAAACTTGTTGGTCCCTACACCACAACGCCAGGGTTCAACCTGCCGAAAATAGAAATAGATACGTTCAGCGGGAATCCGATAAAATTCTGGAATTTTATAAAAACGTTCGAAATGAGCTTAGCTCATCGGCTGCTTGACGAGAGCAATAAATTCATGTCCCATCTCCAATACTGCTGTGGGGAAGCCAAGGAGGCCATTTAACACTGCCTGTTCCACCCTGGAAAGACAGGCTATCAAAGAGCCATGGATATCCTAAAGACGCACTTTGGAAGGCCACACGACATTGCAGTCGTTCATGAACGAGCTTCTGACTGGAGGACCCACTGTTCCCAGAGACGTCGATACCTTACGAAGGATGATAAGGAAAATGATGAAATGTGATCTCGCATTGAGACAGATGCATTACATGGCGGACTTGAATTGCTCCAGCAACCTCAAGCATATAGTGGAAGGCGTACTTCAGCGTCTGCAAGAAAAGTGAGCTGAGGCGGCAGATGACGTACTGCTTTAGGGGTCAGAGCAGGAGTTTGATCATTTAGTATCCTGTCTTAACAGAAGTGTATCCATTGCTTCAAACTGCTATGGTGTTATCACGAGCACAAGAAGATATGGTAATCAGATTGACAAAGTAGGCTTAGAACGCTCACCTTGAAAGGCCCGCATCAACGTCGTAGCTGTAAAAGCGAGCGTGACTTGTGCTCGCTGTACCCTGGCTCATAGCCTTCCAGACTGTGAAGTGTTTTGGCATTCTAAACCAGGTCAAGAAACTGAGTATGCTTGGAGGCCTCAAGTTATGCTTCGATTGCCTGGAGCCTAAACATAGAGCATTTGAAAGTCGCGTCACTCTAGGCTGCGCCGTATCGAATAGCAACCAGCGACATCACCGTCTGCTACACGACACGCAGCAAATGGCTATTAAGGCAAGAAAAGCTGCCAACGTCAACTCAACGTTAGTTGGAAGGCCCCGAGACCACCTTGGTTTCGTAGCATTTCGGCACATTGGTCCAAAGGGGACTTTGCTAACTCATGCCTTGTTAGACAGTGGATCTGATAACAGCATACTAACAACAGACGTGGCAAAACAATTTGGAATAGAGGGCGTAGCACCGCGTGTAGACGTATCCTTGGTAAATGGCTCCGATATCAAGGATACTATGACCGTCTCTTTGCCAAGCAGTCTTTGCACCACGGGTATGTTGTGAACGTCGACTGCCCCCACACTATCAGGGTCACTTCCATCGCCAAGACTTCCGTTCCGGTTGATTCGCTGCTGAGCGAATGTACGCATCTAGCGGACGATCGACCCACACGAATTCCTGGGTAAAACGTCTCGGTTTTAATAGAAACCAATGTCCCAGAAGCTCATTGGGTTATCGGGCAAACTCGGGGTCCTTCAAAACATCCTTACGCATATCTCACGGCCTTGGGATGGGCTATTTTTGACCAGCTCCTCCTGCAGGATCCAAACAAAATATTACAGGCACTGTGCAAGAAGAAAGCAGCCAGGGACGAACGCATTGATACGGCCGTGGAAAATTTGTGGGACTGTGGCAGTGAGACATACTATGAGTTGAGGCATTGCAAATCCCTCGATGACTCCTGCCTACTGGATTTGATGTACACCACACAGAGCTGCATATCTCCTGCGACGCCTCAGAAGTTGGATACAGATCTGTTGTTTATTTACGTTGTATACGCAGGTATGCCGTAATATTCTCTGATAATCTCCTTTGCCCCCATGAAACATGTTGCAATACTCCGACTGGAATTACAAACTGTTGTCTTGTCCGTAAGTTTGAAGAGGCTCATCAAGAGGGAACCGAGTTTGAAAATAGACAGCATATAATTGTGGACCGACTCTATGGTCGTGTTTCATTACATCAATAACAGAAAGTCCAAATATAGGATGTTGGTCGCTGATAGGCTGGAATTCATTCATGAAGATACCGAAATATCGAAGTGGATGTATGTGCCAACGCAAGAAAATCCAGCATGTCAAGCACCAAGAGGAGTCTATGGTAGCCGCATGGATGTTTAAGACATTTGGTTGCATGGTCCCGCCTTTCTACAAAGCCCAGAACACATGGGACCAAAATGAATGATAACAGCAGAATAACCACTAATGCAATACATGCAACAGCACGCCTTTCTGCATTTATGTAATTCTCTCACCGGAAAGTCACGTCCCGATGAGACCCAGAATGTGGCTCCTGTCGCTATGTTCGTTAGCCGTGCATGGGATATCCCTGTCAGCTGGGATGGGCGGACTTGTCAGAGGGACATGATGTCAGCGTTTGAAAACAGGCTTGGCCGTCGCGCCTCAGGTGATCGGAACTCTCTAGCTCAACTGGTTCGTTCACCTGACTGGAATGATGAAGTGAATCGATGGGGCGAAGAAACTCAAGACCCTTGGAACGCCGGAATGAAGCGCTTTCGGGAAGAAACGTTCTCCCTTGTGCTCATATCTCACGGCCTTGGGATGGGCTATTTTTGACCAGCTCCTCCTGCAGGATCCAAACAAAATATTACAGGCACTGTGCAAGAAGAAAGCAGCCAGGGACGAACGCATTGATACGGCCGTGGAAAATTTGTGGGACTGTGGCAGTGAGACATACTATGAGTTGAGGCATTGCAAATCCCTCGATGACTCCTGCCTACTGGATTTGATGTACACCACACAGAGCTGCATATCTCCTGCGACGCCTCAGAAGTTGGATACAGATCTGTTGTTTATTTACGTTGTATACGCAGGTATGCCGTAATTCTCTGATTGGCAAATCTCCTTTGCCCCCATGAAACATGTTGCAATACTCCGACTGGAATTACAAACTGTTGTCTTGTCCGTAAGTTTGAAGAGGCTCATCAAGAGGGAACCGAGTTTGAAAATAGACAGCATATAATTGTGGACCGACTCTATGGTCGTGTTTCATTACATCAATAACAGAAAGTCCAAATATAGGATGTTGGTCGCTGATAGGCTGGAATTCATTCATGAAGATACCGAAATATCGAAGTGGATGTATGTGCCAACGCAAGAAAATCCAGCATGTCAAGCACCAAGAGGAGTCTATGGTAGCCGCATGGATGTTTAAGACATTTGGTTGCATGGTCCCGCCTTTCTACAAAGCCCAGAACACATGGGACCAAAATGAATGATAACAGCAGAATAACCACTAATGCAATACATGCAACAGCACGCCTTTCTGCATTTATGTAATTCTCTCACCGGAAAGTCACGTCCCGATGAGACCCAGAATGTGGCTCCTGTCGCTATGTTCGTTAGCCGTGCATGGGATATCCCTGTCAGCTGGGATGGGCGGACTTGTCAGAGGGACATGATGTCAGCGTTTGAAAACAGGCTTGGCCGTCGCGCCTCAGGTGATCGGAACTCTCTAGCTCAACTGGTTCATGCTCCTGACTGGAATGATCAAGTGAATCGATGGGGCGAAGAAACTCAAGACCGTTGGAACGCCGGAATGAAGCGCTTTCGGGAAGAAACGTTCTCCCTTGTGCTCATGGACAGATTTGGAGTCAGTCCAAGTGCACTCTGTAATCAATCACGTGGAGTATCGACTTCGTGCATCGACTTACACATGGAACAATAGACCAGTCAGGCTACACCAACAGAAGCAGAAAAGTTCGTATCGATGGCTCTACGGACCAGCGGCAGCTCGCTTGATTTCCTCAAACACGCCTATCAACTTGGTGAAGAAGACCGAGTACATTTCAAGGTTACATTCGATCTACAGGGCTATGGGACGTGTATCATATGTTATGTGGACGATCAAATTCCCCATGTTTATTCTGTCCCCATTCGTAACCTCCGCCCCACTTTTATGCCTAGGGTGTATACATGAACCGACGTTTGTTTGTCCTTACCAATTCACCCAGTTGGCCTCGAGGTCATCCGGCTATTTGTATCTGAATTTGCACGTGTGACTGTCGCACGTTGGAGCCTGTTTGCTCCCTTGCTTTGCACTTTTGCAGTCCCAGCGGACTGTTTGTTTTGGACGCGTATCCACTGCCGAGGTTTGTACAAATTGTGAACCTCTCTTGCCCTAATAGTACCGCATCGATTCCCGGCTCCGACTTTGTTTTGCCTACCCGGAGGTTCTGGTATTAAGCGTCATCGTTCGACCGTTACGGGCCGGATGATATCAAATTGTCCACATCTGACAATGGTGTGACCGTACAAGGTCCCAACCTATCGGGCTTTAAGCGGTCGAGAGTACTCCCAAGCAATTGAAACACACAAATCGGTTGACAAGAATCAACTGGAGTGCCATGTTACCGAAGACGGTGTGTTAATACTTGAAGCCTTGGTGAGGACGGCAGACTACCGTTAGAAAATTTCTTCCGTGATCGCTAGGTAATCCTCAAACCAAAGGTGCATTTGCAATCCAAACAACTGGTGTTCTCTGACCGACTGTTCTAAAGGACGACAAGTCTGGAGGCGAAAATTTGCAAGTGGAGATCCCAGTCGACATGGAATTCACTGAAGACGATATGTGCGTACAAATGGACGCAAACCGCGTCGCGGTATCCGGTAAAAAAGACTGTGGACAAAACTTGCAATTCGAGTAGCACCTTCATTATAGATTTTCCACTTTCATATGATGTGCCACCAACGGTTGACACGTTCTCTTTCAATGCTCAGCTGCAGGGAGGGGCAAACTGCTGGTAAAAGCAACCTTTTTGCTTATTTCCACTTCACAATAAACACATTTAAAATTAATCAATTATCATTCATAAGACTTCATTCTTTTGCAATATATCCTTGTGTACTTGAGAAAAATCTGCCTGCTGGAAGGAGTAGAGGAAAGCTAGTTGCTCACAAGCCTAGGGGCATGCTGCAGATTGACGAAAGCGTTTCTGGCTAGAGCAATCGTATCCAATCTCGGTGATAGCTTTCTTCCATTCGGTGGATTGAAATGGTAGATTAGGGAAAATCATGCTGGATTTGGGGGGCGGTCTTGATTCCTTTCTTCTGTTTCTTGTATTGTAAAACGCGATAACCACTTTTTGTTATTTTGGTCTGTGCCTATGCCACCTTTGTTGTTTTTGACCTGAACATAAACCGTTCTTCGACCTTGTCATCAGACGTGTTGTTTAAGTTCACACGTGGTTTCGCTAGCTATTAAGCATGTGGCTCCGAGTCGGCGTGGACTTTGAGACCCGTTGGGAATTAGCAGTTCCTAAACCGGTGTGCAGAAGCCGTCCTGGTCACGGACTTTAAGGTTTGTACAGTTTTATTTTTTTATTATTGTATTTATAATACCGCATTCGTAGAAACATCCATTTGAACGATTTGGCTTTTGTGGTTTTGCGCGTAACTCAACGTGATCCAACTGACCGCTGAAAACAGTCAAGCCGTTCGCTGTGAAATCCTCACTCGGTTGTATACTTCTTGAGCCGTTAAAAAACGGGACGTTGCAGAATTTCGTCAGTCATCGTATAACCAGGTGCAATCAGGGCATCCAGGAGCATTTGCAGCGACTGAACAACTCGGAATTCGCAGACACTGCAGCACCGAACACTAGTCTCTCTTTAGAGGATCAAAGAGCACTGTTGATAGCAGAGACCGGTGCGGTGCGAGTAAGTGGGCACTAACAGCTGACGCTTTCATGGAGGGATAGGGCACTTATCCTACCCGATAACTTCCAGGTGGCGTGCAAGGATCGTGTTTTACATGGAACGTACAATAAGTTTCTTCGCGCAAACACGCAGAATGGATACATTGAACGGGTGGCAGATGCTCCCACGTTGTCGTTAAATTCAAAGCAGAGGTATCTCCCACACCATCCGGTTATTAGCTCAAAAAAGCCAGAAAAGATTCGGGTTGTATTTTGCTGCGCTGCCAAATGTCATGGTGTGTCCCTGAACTATCACCTGTATCCAGGCGCTGATTTGACCACAAAACTTGTAAATGTTATGCTAGGCTTCCGTTTAGAGCAAGTTGCTGTGGCAGCCGACATCGAAGACATTTTGCTACAGGTCAAGGTTGACCCCTGTGATAGAGGTGCGCTGAAGAGCCTTGTAGCACAGGCTGACCGACGGGAGGGAATTGATGCCATGTGCCCACTAATGTCCCGGATCTCCTGTTGGATGAAGCTACGTGTCGTGTCTTGGTTACTACGTTACAGGCAATATCTATTGATTAAGACGGGCAGAGCGAGATAAGGGGCTCTACTTTCCGGTGTTATCAGAGTATCCGAACTCCGCCAAGCACGTAATTGTTTGATGAAGATGGTGCATTCCAGTCACTTCGCTCAAGAGCTGCATCAGGTTAACGCCTCTATGCTGGATGCGAAGCGTTCCGGAATTTCGAGATGATATAAAGCGGTGGAGCCAGAGTGAATTATCACATCTGTCTTCGACCATGAATATGCAGTGGCACTTCAATCCATCAGCGACTAGCCATCGTAGTGGTGTGTGGGAGCGTATAATCAGGTCATTGAAACGCCCATGTAGGGAACTATTTTTGACTGATGAACAACTGAACACGCTCCTTATACGGGGACAACGGATTCTAACTAACCGACTTCTAGTCCCGCTTTCACCAGCCAGCAACTAGTTGGAGCCGTTTGCTCCAAATAGTGTGTTGCTCATACGGTGCTGTCCTGCAGTACCCGGCCGCGACGGTTTGGCCCCGCGATGTCATACCGGTTGCAAACAGGTCATTTATCTCGCTGGTGTGTTCTGTCGTCGTCGGATAATGGTATATCTGCCAACGTTGCAGGTGTGCAATAGGTGGCTCAGAGCAACTCAAGAATTGAAACGAGGAGACTTGGTTCTGGTCTTTGGTAAGGACTTACCTCGTGAGAAATGGCCTCTAGGGGTAGTGGACGGTAGTGAGGCGACCCCAGGTGGCTTAGTAAGAACCCTGCATGTTAGAAATGCGTGCGGCTTTATAAGAGAGATATTAGAAAGTTGTGTTTCCTGGAGGGACGCGATTAGGCATGTACTCCAGCGAAGTCGGCACTTGTGGCAAGAGTGGACTCGGACCATTCGTATCAGTGGCTAATGAGGTACCTTAGAATGGAGCTGTGCATAGCTAGAAGGCAAGAACCGGGGCGCCCGCTGAGTCAACGTGGAGAATTTGGCGGGCGATGTATCATCCATTATGTTGACAATGAAATTCGGCACGTTTATTCTGTCCCCATTTGTAAACCCCGCCCCACTTTTGTGTCTAGTGTGTATACATGAACTGACGTTTGTTTGTCCTTACCAGTTCACCCAGTTGGCCTCGAGGTCATCCGGCCACTTGTATCTGAATTTGCACGTGTGACTGTCGCACGTTGGAGCCTGTTTGCTCCCTTGCTTTGCACTTTTGCAGTCCCAGCGGACTGTTTGTTTTGGACGCGTATCCACTGCCGAGGTTTGTACAAATTGTGAACCTCTCTTGCCCTAATAGTACCGCATCGATTCCCGGCTCCGACTTTGTTTTGCCTACCCGGAGGTTCTGGTATTAAGCGTCATCGTTCGACCGTTACGGGCCGGATGATATCAAAGTGTCCACATCTGGCAATGGTGTGACCGTACAAGGTCCCAACCTATCGGGCTTTAAGCGGTCGAGAGTACTCCCAAGCAATTGAAACACACAAATCGGTTGACAAGAATCAACTGGAGTGCCATGTTACCGAAGACGGTGTGTTAATACTTGAAGCCTTGGTGAGGACGGCAGACTACCGTTAGAAAATTTCTTCCGTGATCGCTAGGTAATCCTCAAACCAAAGGTGCATTTGCAATCCAAACAACTGGTGTTCTCTGACCGACTGTTCTAAAGGACGACAAGTCTGGAGGCGAAAATTTGCAAGTGGAGATCCCAGTCGACATGGAATTCACTGAAGACGATATGTGCGTACAAATGGACGCAAACCGCGTCGCGGTATCCGGTAAAAAAGACTGTGGACAAAACTTGCAATTCGAGTAGCACCTTCATTATAGATTTTCCACTTTCATATGATGTGCCACCAACGGTTGACACGTTCTCTTTCAATGCTCAGCTGCAGGGAGGGGCAAACTGCTGGTAAAAGCAACCTTTTTGCTTATTTCCACTTCACAATAAACACATTTAAAATTAATCAATTATCATTCATAAGACTTCATTCTTTTGCAATATATCCTTGTGTACTTGAGAAAAATCTGCCTGCTGGAAGGAGTAGAGGAAAGCTAGTTGCTCACAAGCCTAGGGGCATGCTGCAGATTGACGAAAGCGTTTCTGGCTAGAGCAATCGTATCCAATCTCGGTGATAGCTTTCTTCCATTCGGTGGATTGAAATGGTAGATTAGGGAAAATCATGCTGGATTTGGGGGGCGGTCTTGATTCCTTTCTTCTGTTTCTTGTATTGTAAAACGCGATAACCACTTTTTGTTATTTTGGTCTGTGCCTATGCCACCTTTGTTGTTTTTGACCTGAACATAAACCGTTCTTCGACCTTGTCATCAGACGTGTTGTTTAAGTTCACACGTGGTTTCGATATCTTATAAACACGTGACCCTGAGTCGGTGTGAACTTTGAGGTTCGCCAGGAGTTGCGACACTACTCGATGATATATGCGTGCTCGCATGTGCTGAGGACCAGTTTAACTTACTTAAACAATCAAACCAAAGTCACTTAGAGCTTCGCCAACTCAATGAGCTCGAGGAATTTTCTGAAAACAATTTTGCAACAAAGGTCACAATACAAGATGAATCAGTCTATACATGTATTCGCCGAAACCTAAGCAGGAAAGTCAGTCTTTTTAACCAAAGTCTTTGGCTCAAAAGCCTAACCACAGGGTGGCATATTTGGCAAAATTTGATAAAATACCCCACCATTTCTACGGAACACGTCACCACATAATCCATCCTCCAACCTGGAGTGCCAGAAGACTGTGTTCGTCAGACCTCTAGCAATTGAACAACCTGGTATGTGGGACATTGTGAGTGTCGCGGGGCTATTTTACAGGAACGTTCAATGGATCGCAAAGATGCGCAGACCGTTACACCACGGTACGGTTCAGTCCATTCGTGACGGAATAATTCTCCTCGTGACCTACCTTCTCCAAAAGTTTAGAAGGAAAAAAGTCAGAGCTGATTGAGTCAGAGTCAACTGACTAATTCCGATGAAAAATGTCTGGAAGAATTTCGTTAGTTGTAACCTCATAATCATTGTTAGTGAGGTTTTCGTGTTACACACGTCTTACTTTTGTTGAATATACCTCAGTTTACCTTGACAGTTGTATCTCGGCAGCTTAAATCCAAATAAGAGAACGTATATTCGCTATCTTATACGAGTAATTCTCTGCATACTAGAATTTTGCTCTGCATCTGTACATTGCCGGTCAGCGTTTAAAGATTTTGAGGTTGATTTTGCTGTCCATGATTGAATATAGATTTTAGAACAAACGCCAACATATACACATGTTCATAGTCAGCCTGCGATATGATAAAAGGACACCACTGCGCCGTCAGTCGTCACAAAAGTGTACATTTTCCTTTGTGTATATTATATCGGTTGTTTTGGAACACCTTGTTACTTGTACGATCCTAAAACTGTTCTCGCTGAGCGTCCCACGATTTGATACCCAGCACACCGTCATCTGCACGAGGTCTTAGAATTTCTTATGAATTTTTTGTTCCTCTTTTTCAGCAATTATCCGTAGCCAGGCTATCGTCTAGGAGTGTAAATGAATGCATATTTTTAAACAAGGTTAGACTACCGTGCTTCTAGCATCACAAAACTAGTGATGGCGCAAGGAGTGATGCCAAAACGTTAGAATAACCCGACCCATTTTTTTCAATTCTGTGCCTCTTATTACAACAAAGATTTGAAATTCCGAGGCTGAACTGTGCATAATAGTTAAGTGAGCTTAAGTACGATTTATCTTATTGCAAAAGGAAGGAGGTCTTTGCTACGGAGTTAGTTATTAGAAAACGCTAATTGACCAGTCCCAAACTTATGGAGAGGGAGTCGAAAACTTCATATTCATATTGTTTACATAGAAAATGAACACCCATCTTCTCTGGAATGCATCTTCCCGAACTTTTCTGTACATTCAATGACTGTTGTTTAAGTTCAAGCAAACGCTACGAAGTAATTCTATAAATTCTTCAATGGATCTGTCTTTTCAAAAAAAAACGCGTAGCCACTTTACACCAAAATAACTTACTGCCCACTTGCCTCCACATCAGTAATATCACATTTACACGTGTATGATGGATGCGGACGAACCTGAAAAGTCGCAATAAAATAATTGTGAATTACATGTATTTTGGCCTGATTTCATCTCCCTTGTTTAACCTGAAGTGACCCGTAATAAAGTAGAAGTGGCAGAATGCCAACGGTGTAGATGTACACTGGTGGGTACACATGATCTTATACACAACCAGAAGGCACGAAACTTACCATTCTGTTCGTGACATGATAATGACATCAATTCAGTTGCAAAATTGCACTCCATTAGAGAACAAATGGATGCAGGGTGATCGGGTAAGAGAAACCGGTAATCTTTGTCACTGTTAAGCTATCATCTTTGAGTGGTTTTATAGTTTACAACAGCAATTTCAAAGTTCCCACAACGCTCCGTTTCTTTTTCTGGAGCGAAATCCGACCCAACAGCGAACTTGCAGTCAGATTCTGCACATTATGCGCTTCTTTGCGTGAGGATCGTTGAATGCTGAACGTTTCTTTGTCAGTAGCACCGTCACGAGAACATATCAAACCAACAAGTCAGTCAGGGGAAAGACACCGCCGGGGAAAATAACGTTTTAACTGTCAGACAAAAATTCTCACAGATGACTGATACTTCACCATTGGCCGGGATCTTCGCTTCACGCATCATCGCGTCCTGTTAGAAGGGATATTTTCTAACTAAGGTGACTCCACGTCAAGTATGTGGGTAAAGAATTGGTTAGCATAATGATCGATTAATTCGGGAGCATCATACGCAAAGCTGTGTCACGTGGCGCAATATATTCTATACGCAGACGCTGGTTACTATGTATAATTATATTCAAGATGGCGGAAACCAAATTAGATACTACCGAAATGCAACAAGTGGTTAAATTTCAGTGACTCTTTTTGGGAAGTGAATGGAATAATTTTCTTCTGAGCTTCTGGGTTTTTCAAACAAAATGAACTATTTTGCTTTGTCTAATTATTTGTATTTATAATCAGGATCTTCATTGTATGCACATGATATGTTCCTATAACGCACTCCGCCAACTGATTAGCCATCGTTGTTTTGTTATTATTGGTGAATCCTCCAGAGATTCGCCTAAGTGTCTATCCCTCAGATGATTCCAACATAAGAAATATTTTGTTAACCAAGTGTTTCACTAATAGGGTTTCATTTGTTTACATGTGGCGCTCACTTTTGTCTTTTCGCCTTGTCAGGTGCAATGCGTTTTTATTTGTTTTAGGGATAGCTTGCTGGCAATAGAATGTTAAGGTTTATATTCCATGTGTCACATCGTGCAACTATTGAGTAGCGCCGCAGTGTTTTCTTCCTGGCATTCGGCTGAACGGCGGTAGAGTGAACGCAAAATAAGTAAACGTTCGTCGTAGACGAAGGAGCGCCGCTCCTGATCGAAAAGGCGAAAATGGTGTCCAACGGGAAAATAATGTCAAGAGGATGTTGAAAAAAGTTGAGGAAACAAAATTGGTCAAGTTTAAAAGGCTTCTAGGTAGGTCTGTTCATGGCATGAATAACACCAAGCTGCTGTATAAAATGCTTGTGTTTATGAACGTGCCCCATTGCTAAAGAGAAAATAACCTAGTAAAGAATTAGGCGGGAGAAAACAGCAGAGTCTATATGTTGAGTGCATGAGGTTATAACTAATAGATGCGCCCCGATAAAAATAATTACGGTACATAAGCTTCAAACGGTGAGCTTACAATTTCGAGCATATATTGTAAAATTTTCTGTAAGTCTGTTTGGACGGAGGTTCTCTTGTTTTATTTCGAGGATTAACTGCCACCTATATATTGTATTTCTGTAAGTCTGTTTGGACGGAGGTTCTCTTGTTTTATTTCGAGGATTAACTGCCACCTGC
The DNA here is from genome assembly GCF_000715545.1 of Opisthorchis viverrini. Taxonomy (NCBI): domain Eukaryota; kingdom Metazoa; phylum Platyhelminthes; class Trematoda; order Opisthorchiida; family Opisthorchiidae; genus Opisthorchis; species Opisthorchis viverrini. Next base: position 64,386 of record NW_008752255.1, on the reverse strand, counting down.
TTCCTGGTTTCTGTTATCTATCTTGTGGAGTTCTGATGCTTTCCGACGTGATGCGTGTGAGTACTTGTCCCTGTTCGGTCCTCATGTGTGTCGTTGCAATAATTGAAACCAGCAAACGACCATGTGTAATCATGCCTACTTGGGAATTTCATGGAGCTGGCGTTATTCTTTTATCGAATTGTTGTTCCTCAAGGCCGTATTCCTGTCACGATACTGACGCGTGATTTTGAGCAAGTGTAAACATGATGAGGATAGAAGGCGTCCATGTGAAATTGATTCGGCTCAGTGTTACCGTAGTGGAATTATCCTTAGGTCATGACATATCGTGATCAAAATTTGGGACCTGGTCGTGAAATCGTAGAAAGCCTCAAATCAAATCGGGTGAAGCAAGCGAATCGAATGACTTGTCCTTGATCAAAACATCAGATTTTCGCTGGTGTTCATGAGCTGAAACAATGTGAATTTTCTCCGTTTGCACTTATATTCATCTTTCATTCATGGATAATTAGCTCTTGTTTATTAGACACATGTTGATATGTTTTGCGTTAGCTAGCTAAGCCCAGTTCGACACATCGTTACTGGTATGTATGTGGATATTCCGTGAAAGCTAAACAAGAAATATTAGTGGAAATCTGGCTTTCTTGGAAATGTTGTTATTTGCGATACAGTACCTAATAAGAATACAACTTGAACGGTTTAAAAACTTGCAGATATGGTTGCAGCGTTAGTCGTAGTTGGGCGCGTGCATAAATTGTCCTCGTTCAACGTAAACTGTGGATATGGTACTTTTAGTTAATCGCACGATACAAATTTGCTTAGAATACGGTACTCTGAAATTCAAACTGTTTTTGTCGATAGACAAATACAACAACCCAAGCACCGAATAGTCGATGTCGTCCGCTACGGTGGCCAACAGATTCCTGAAATGACGAGCTTCCGAGGAAACGCTTCGCATTTCTTAGTGGTTACCGAATTTGTAAGTTGAATGAATAGACAACCCTCGAGCCTCCAGGGCAATGTAGATGTACTCGAGTTGTTTCTCCTGGAGATAACATCTGAACGAATACACCCATATATTATCCTTACAAGTAAAAATGAGCACTCCGGCGAGGCCAAGATTCCGGGTCTCCAAAATCACGATGATTTCCCTCCAAGAGGTTACAAGCCGCAAAGTGGCGCGTGCCACAGTGCGGAATGTAAAATTTTAAACCACATAATTTGGTCACACACGTTCTCAGCGTACGAGTAGATCAGGATGAGGGTTTAAAAGTTGAATTTTATATAGGACAATACCATCAGCGTATGCCCGGTTTCAAAAGAGGCCGGATCGTTTTGTCAGTCCTACGAGCGCTTCATATTACATCAAGGTCGGGATTTATATGTTGTTTCGCATTCAGCAGTTGTGAAAAGAACGGATCATGGCATAGAACTTTGTGGTGTTAACAGTTGCGAACCAACTATGGGTGGACTGCAATTGAGTCATTCGGAATGACTGTAAATTGAACGTAAGGAAGCCGCAAATTTGACGAGGGACTGCATTTCACAAGAGATGTTTCGTATCACATATAATTCATGAATCAAATTTGGTATTAAACGAGGACTATTTTGGTTACCTTGTAGGCCGATGATTCCAGAAGCTTCATGGTGGCAATTTTTGGGTTGAGTGGTCAGTACAGATGCTCGACCCTCCGAAATACTGTTTACCAATTCAGTCCTCAACAAACATTGTGCTCCGAGCATAAACATTTGCTAGGCCGAACACGCTTTGATGGAAATTCAACAGTCGCCTAATCTTCAAACCTCCGAAGGAAATTTTCACCGGGTTTGAGACTATTACTGCATGTACACAAATTCATTCCCGAATTTATCTTAAGGTGAGGCATGAATGATCAATTCAAGTTAACTCCATTTGACCATGTTTGGTTTAATCGGGTTATATGAAAAAGCCTCTAATTTTGTGTTTAGTAGTTTTACGCTGCTTTGACTTTAGCATACAGAATCATTCTGGAGTGTTCATCTCAGATAATATATAAACTTGACGTCAGTGTACAAGGAGAAACTGATTGTGTCGTACTTTTTTGTTCAATTGTCCGTTGAATTAAGCGAGCTTAAAAGAACGCTTAATATTATCCAATACTGATGAATTGCATTGAACTGAAACTACACCATTTTGGAGTTAGTTTGCCTGAGAAGTTTGTCTGACTCTCGCAATGTCAAAATGAATGAAAATCCAATTATTTTTAAATGTGCATGGTGACTGCAAGAACGTTGAAATTGGTGATAATGCTGGTCACCAAAATTCTTTTTGGTGTCAACGAATAATGGTAGTTGCGTTAAAAATAAGAAGGATCGTTGAACTGGTTCCCATAATTAAAATGACAATTTGATTGTGGCAACGTTCTTAATCGTTGGACAGCGGTATCTTCGGGGCATTGCCCGGGTCTGTTGAAATCACCGGATCAGCAATCCTGAAGTACGCCGAGTGTTACTCAGATGAAATACCTCACACACGAGGGATGACATTTTTACCCTGCATAGTTTTCGCTGGCTTCAACACTAATTGCTTGTAACAGTCGACCAAATTCCCTTCTCCCACACCGGGAAGAGTAAAATGAGACAGAGGTGGTCAACGTTTGTTGAAATACAGATGAAAAAGCATGCTAAGCTTGCAGCCTGTGGAAGATGGCAGTGGATATTTGTAATTTTGTGTATAGTTTAAGCTCCTTGATAGGTGACTCCTATTAACGTGGCCGCTTGCTTTTTGGACGAAAACATTCGTTTATTTCATAAGCTGAGCAAAGTCATATATTTTTTCACACCATTGTTACGCGATATTTCAATGAGATTGCATTCCGCATTTAGCGAAGCGACTTCCTGAACTAAATGTAAATGATTTTTTACTGTGAAAAGCACTGAATGGAACGTCGCATTACTTCCAAGAAATAGGTGTGTTGTTCTGTATCATTTTCAGCGATGAGCGAGGTGCCTTCTTATTGAAATCTGAACAGATTATCTCAGTATATTTTTGCACTGCACGTATTACGCTGGCGTCTGGTAAGTCAAAAAAACAATGAGGCCAAAGACAAAGCGAAAGTACAGATTGATGCATAGCTACGTTTTCAAAATGAGAGTTGTGGAGTTTTCGAAAAAGTTTGTTGACAATCGGTAGATTTATTGCTGGGCAAGTGACTAGGTCCCGACGTTGGTCGAGACGTAAGGCAGAAGGAGAACCAATCAGCTAAGTCAGCTAAATCACTTTCGGGTGTCGGCCGAGCAATTTTAATATGTTAGAGTAGTTTCAGAGCTTTATGCGTTGATATTTAAATCACAAAGTATCCAAAATTTCGGTGGATTCAGCCACCTGCATTGAAAAAAATTTCTTCTTCATTTTTCACGATAATTAAGTAGTGAGTAGAGGGAAAAGATAGGCAAAAATCATCCATCTCTGAAATTCTTCTGTATACCAAAACAATGCACATTTCGTATGAGCAATTGAGCACAATTTGTTCGTTTCCAAATGGATATTCAAATCCGACTGGCCTAGTGTAGTTCTGATTGCAGGGCATCTAATCAAGAGTAAGTTGTTTTCAAAATTGTGGTCAAATACGTAGGACGGATTCGCGATGCTGCTTATGAGCCTGCGGAAATTCGCCAATTTTCGTTATGTGGCTAACAAAAATTTGAGTAAATGACGCGTAAACCCACATTCAGTATACATTACTTGACAACAGGTTGCTTGAAGTTTCCGGCTAGATAAGTGGTCTGTGTGTATCTGGGCAGCATTTAGGCTTACTCAGTCACACGCAATTCATAATGCCTTCATGTATGTGTTTGTTCGAAATGTTTTTTGTCTTTGTCGGCAGGTTAATAAACCCGTCGGATCAAGTGCGATTTCCTGCATTTTCCTGCATTCTAGTTTAATTAAAGGTGATAGTTTCCGAGTCACATCCGGCTTCGATTTTGGACAGGTTTACTATATCACATACGCCAGTGGTTGATCTCTTTATCATTCTTCTGATGTTCAGAGTTGGCTGGGTTATATTTCGAAAGGAAATAAGAATTCGGTTGTTGGTTATCAGTCCCATCCATATGGGAGTTACCGGAAGGTTTCCCAACTGAGAGTACTTGGTTTGGAATGTTCTGCAAAAGTACATATTTGCATGTAATTTTTGAATAATAAGCAAAAGCTTTCCAAAAGTTTACTCAAACTAACCCGAACAAATTGCCTGACTATAAGGTTATCCTCTGCCGTGAAATACATGATTTGTACCATAACCTCAAAATCTCACGGGAGGCAGAGCTCCTTCCATTTGGTGTGCGTGGCGGACCAAAATTTTTGGATAGAAATATACGTCAGTGTATATTTGGATAAAAGTGACAGCAAACCATTGTAAGTGCATTACGTTATTTTGTTTAATTGTTGCTGCAAAATCTGTCATACGACAACGTAGGGTGACCAAACGTGACGTCAAATGCGCACACACAGAAGACGGTCCACTGTGCGGCAGATACATCCACAACATGCGTACGCAATTTTATTGTTGCGGCGATCACATGCATTCAATTGTTTTGTGTGCTCTTATCCAAGGGGGTGCCAGTAGCATCGATCGTGACTGCCAGTACTCATTAGTGTTTCAAAATGGAGACAAATCTACTTGACAAAAATTGAAAATTATTATGACACTGCATTTCAACACATGGAAAGATTGGAAGGCTTCAATGTACTGGATATGATGATGATAAACTGAAGGCATTTCTTTCGCAAACTACATGAAAGTCAACTCAGTTGGATGAAAGGTCTATGTTTTAGTTTAGGCAACCTGGCCTAAGATGTATTTCTAAAGTGGAATAAGACGGGACAGATTATTGTACTAACATGCACAAGCGCATATTCGAACGCGAAGAATCGATTTTACCAACTCATTGACCTTTTAGGAAAACAAATTGAAGAATAAAGGTTGTCCTTTTCCGTGTTCAATAGACCCTCAGCTTGACTCCTGATCTGGAATTGACAATATTAACAATAATACCCTATAAGGAGAAATACCGCTGATGCCTTACGTTATGTGTCCAATCAACTGAGTTTTTCACTCAGAGAAAAAAAGCTTTATACTAGTGAAGGAAATCAAACTTACATGCTTACTTAATTAGGCTGTTGAATAGTCATGTTCCCCAGCTGTTTTCAGTTTTTAGCCGCTGGACGTTGACCGATATGTTACACAACCAGCGGATTTTGCGCAACATACAGATTTCAAAAGGGCGGCGGTCGAGGAATCTGTCTTTAATTTTTGTCCTTGATCTTCCTACTTTTTCATATAGCAAAGTGTGAAGAGGTGTCACTTCATGAATACAGAAAATCTCACTGGTCCAGGAGTACTCATAGCGCTTCTGTGGAATGAGCCCTTAGATGAAACAATATTTAGTATATCATTCTGTATTGAAAATAAATTGTTCTTCCCCACAAACAATGATATGTTCTATCGGGACCAATGCGGTACTGTTATACATTTGGATTTATCAAACATCGGACAAATGTTTTCTGAACAGCTCTGCCATTATGAGGTACAATTAAGCATGTTGTCGCTCGTTAATACAAAGAGTGGCCCTTTCATCGAATTGAAATAATCAAATATTCAATAAGAGTGAAACATCACATGTCTCAGGGAGCCTACTACCAGCGCAACATTGGCCCATTTGATGTGGCTTTCGGATTTCCTAATTTGGGTTATTTTTGATAGATTTAATTCGTTTGTTTGCAACAATACTGATCCAATGATTCAGGTATCTTGGTTAATTTTTGGGCTGCATACTATTTGCGCTTCACAGATGACCCATTTTCAAAAAGGCTTGCGTCGCTTTCGTACGCGCAACTTATAAATCACAGCCCCACATGCATCCTTTAACTGGCTCAATGAGGTTACGGTATAGAAAGAATCAGCGAAATCAAGCTGGAATATTTAATGCAAACCTGCACCATGCGATGCACAAAACGATGTTCATAACGTTCGCATTTAAAAAAAATATATTTCCAGCACCGCCACAACTGACGTCAATGACAAACTTGTCCATGGCAGAAGGTTGATTATAAGAATGTCGAAGTTGCTAAATGTTTCCCTTGAAGTCTTCTCCACGTACTTACGGCCATGCTTTAAACGTGAGGTGAGTGGTACAGGCTCTGTCACCATGAGGCATATACTTTTCGCAGAATTAGAGATTTACCAAGCAAGGTTTCTTAACGTGTCCATCCAATGGGCCAACGTATTTCTTATTAGTGTGATTAGTAACGAATGTTTTCACTGTGGTCTTCTCCAGTATAATTACGTGAATGGCTTTGTAATTAAGCGATATCTACGCTGAAACCACTCCATTTTGCTCGCTTGTCCTCCTATTCTAAAATAGTCATTCGGGTGGGCACACGCAAAGGGAATTTGAGCACAGCAATGGAGCTTTTTCTTATCGAACCTCATCTGTATTGCGAGGCAAATATTGTGTTTGGATTCCAAACTCAATAATCTGATACTCGAGCCCAGCTGATTGCAACCAAAAGCAAACATAAATATCGTGCTCTGAATGTTCAGGTGTGGAGTTCAGAGAGACACCAGCGAATGTCTGAAGAATTTGCACCGGTCAACAATTACGTCGATCAACAATTTCAAGGCTGAAAGCCATGCATAAAGTCCGACAGCAGGATTACAAAACAATCAGTTTCCAGACAGGATTATTGAGTAAAAAGCGATAGACTCGTCTCTAAGGGCGCCTTTTAAGTAAGCAGGGATTTCTTTATTTAACGTGCATTCAACACAGAAGAAAATCGTTTTATAGTATCATGCATTTCTCCAGCGCTAAAAAACGGACCTTCGAAGAACACTTCAATTATAACGGAGATCTTTGTGGGTAAATCCTTCGCATCACGTCAACCAGACCCCCTTTTTCAAACTGGAATTTTGGAATTAAGAACGAGCTTTCTTCTTGCCACTGATGCTTGTGCGATCCCCTTTAAATCATATGTAAGATAAGGTCTCTATTTTGGACGGGCGTACCAAAGCATTTCTGATAGAAATTGAAACGAACCAGCGCAATAGATAACAACAATATCCATGAGCGTGGATAATGTGATAAGTCAGTATACTCTGCATGCACAAAATTATGGTGTGCCGTAAGCTGCCATAAGTCGAGACATCCGACAAAATTCGTCATCAATTCGGAAGGTAACGTGTAGATGAAGTGGTTTGCTTGGTACAAGAAATTTTGTCGGTAGCTTACTTACGGATGGTGTCTTTGTGCATCCAAACGGGTGGAGCTTACGCCATGCATGTGCAGATTAGGTAGAACAGTTAACAGTATTGATCGCCTAACTAAGAAATTTGGTGACAAGCATTAGCTTGATCTGTGCATGCACAACAGTTGTAAATACGCCATACGCATGAGAGAGACTATGGCAACAAAGGAAGCATATAAGTAGTTGAGGAAGAGCGGTATGCTGCAAGGCTGGATAAACAATGGCATACAAAGTATTGACTGTTCTGCTCTGCGTTTTCGAATATTCAGGTGAGGAAATTCTGCCGAAGTGCAAGTCTCCGATTTCATGCTGAATAAGTTTAAACATCTTTTCGTTGTCACTATGACTTCCATGTTTGAAATCACTCTGAGTGTACAGGTACAGTTCGAGCAGTACCGGCGTAGCACACTAACACCAATGAACGTGATCTACTTCATACAAACGTCAAAAATTGGGTTTAGGCATAGTAGCGTTATGATTATAATTTGTAATTTAGCTGATGAAAAATATGTTGCTTTCACAAAAAGCAATGGCCGAAAGCCGGAAGGAACCACGTAAGTGTATATTCATTTGTTTTACTGAAAATGATAAGAAAGTAACAAGATGTTTAAACCCGAGACCAGATCTAATACCTTGTATCCAAAATGACAGCGTGATTGCGTAAAAAGGAGGCAAGAACATTAACAAAAGTGAATTGACACCTAGCGTGTAAATTAATCAGGGTTTTTTTCTAGAAGCGACCGCGGATATTTCATAATCGCAACATCAGAACCTCTGCCATCAGGTCAGAGGTCTGTGAGAACGTTAGATTCATAGACGGTTTATTCATGGCAATAGTAGTTAACCGTATTCAGTTTTGAAAACCAACTGGAAATGATTTTTTCTGATTTTGTACCTCGTGGTTATAAACATTAGAATGTGACTAATAACTCTGAAGACTGTTGTATGCAACCGATAACCAAACGTGAAATACCTGGCCGGTTAGCTTAGGTTAGCGCCGCCATTTATGGGAAATTTGGAGTCTACATATACATCTCGTTTGAAAAAAGCGCTGCGTCTTCCGCCGTAACACCCAAGTGAAAAAATGTTGCCAATAAATTCAATCAATTATAAATGGAGTGCGTCGACGTTAACAAGAATTTTGTCGGCCAAACAATGAACGGGAACCTTTGTGTTTTCGGTATCGCTTTCGCCACTGTCGGTTTTCCTAAAGCACCATGCTGCTTCGATTATGGCCTCAGGCTGATGATGTGTAAAAATCCACCTGTTTTTAGCAATCGCAAACAGAAGGCTTACATCCTCCTCCAAATTAATGACACTGCCATTTTATTCTCCTTCAGAAGCTTTCGGTTAAAAGTGATTCGGGAATTTATTTTAGGTCGTGTGTTCTTTCGAAATATTTAACAACATCAGGTCCGAAAATGTGTGTTTTGCGCTTACCTGAAAATGCGCATGTTGTCAACATCTGGGCTCTCACATGTGTTGTTTCTCACAAAAAGCGAACTGAAAACAAAAGGATTATTGGTGGTATTGCCAGATTTAAACTGAGCGCGCTCTGCTCATCTGAATTTCCGGCTATAAAATACGGGTTATTATTGCGATTGGTTTAAGCAAGCAAGTTATCGGACCTGAAAACACTACTGAAAATCAAACGCTACCTTTAATTTTGCCCACATACATGTTAATCGAAGCTGAAATTACAGATGTTTTCTTAGGACAAATCCATTGTCGCTGTCTGACAAAATTTCATCGATAGGAATCATACGATTTATTATAATCACAGCATTAAAACCATTGTTTACGTCACTTGCGCACACGATCAGCGCGTAAGTACTACATTTGAGTCAATACCTCCATTACTGACCAGGTTCCACGTGATCAAACACAGCAAAATGGTCCGCTGCCTAAGCGGATACACCGTATATCTATTCAAGTCTGCTTTTCTTCAATTTATTTATGAACAATATCCTGAATTCACAGTCCCTTATATCTGACATACTCAAGTGGAAGAATGTTTGCATGAAGGTGCGTTTCACGTCACTTTTAGTAGTTGGTGGTTGATATCGTATTAAATGATGCAAGAAACAGTAGTTGGGCATTATTCTTATGTTTATCGCGAATGTTAATTTAAGAATAACACAAAATTTTCCGACTCATTCTTCGGCTACCATGATAACACTTAGGACACGTAATGTTCAATTAATGAAAAACTTTAAAAAAATGAAAATGAAACGAATAGAGGAGGAAAAATGGAATAACTGAGCTTCAGAAGCATTAAAGTAATATCCCTGTTTTCTACCAAGAAATACGTTTAGGTTAACAAATAGTTGGATGGCTTTTTTGTTACTTCTGTCATCGGCCAAATAGCTGTTATTGTTAGATCAGCCCGTTTTACAGGGGCATTACAACTTTTACGTGCAATGGCATGGGTAAAAATGCTTATAGATCTAAGGTTTATCTCTCATTTTCTTCCGAAAAGACGCTTTTGACTGCCAAATCTTCAACAGTTTATCAGGTGTAATTCCTCAAATTATTTCTTGGGAAATTAATGAGCATCCAGACCTTATGCTGACAAGCAATGTTTTATTGCTGGAGCGCGATTGTGTAAATGTTTTGTGATGCTTTACACTGAATACGAGCATTCCGCTATTTCTCACGATTTCGTTTAAACAACACAGCACGTACGTTAAGGTTTTTTAAAAAATCAAATATTTTGACTGTGCTTATTCAGGTTTCCGATTTTTAATGCAACTCTTAGTTGTATTCAGTTACTTTGGCGCTCATCCCCTTATTACATCTTTTTTCTGTCCATTGCATTTAGTGGACTTATGTCCTGCTAGTAGTAAGTTAGGTGATTTCCAAAAAAGGGATAAAAACACGTCCATTAGGTGTGGTATGTACGCCACTCTAAATAACATTGGCTGGCAAAAGACCGCTGTCTTTCGGAGCATTCAAAAATCCCACAGGCTAAGGACGTTGGTGATTTTATTACGTTACCAGTGCTTTTTTTCGGTACCCAACAATTCGCAACATGCACTTGCTAAAAATTATAGACAAATAGGAAACATCCCCCGGGACAAATCACCAGTATCTCCCAGTCCCTACTATTGATCCACATGGTTCTTCGTTCGTATTTAAATTATAATCAGGTCCTGATTGCAACAGTGGCTAAAATCGACGCGCGGCACTGAAGGGTGTAAGCTGATCTGACATACCTTCAAATGTGCACCGAGACGGGAAATTAACCCTGTTTGCGGATTTTGCGTGCTGATGGGGCAACGCATTCAAAACTTTTTCCACGCGTTATTCACCCCAATATAAAGGTGAAGTAGGCCGCATTTGTGGATATATAGTTCTTTTAACCTGTTCACTAAGCGACAGCAGGTTATATGTAACAATTGGAAATAACCTTGCCCGCAACAACCAGTGAATACCGCCTTGTATAAAACCATTGAGCAGTAACCTTCGTTAAATTGTAGGTCACTCCTAACCTAAATATTAGCAGCGGTAGCGTTGAAAGTTTACTTCAGCAATCACTCATTTAATCGACCGACTTTTTGAAATCACCGTCATCTCGGTAGATCATTTGAGGCTTTCCGTATTCCCAACCCATGCTTATTGCTATGCCCGTTTCGGGCTTTCCGCGGTGTATATGCCTTTCTCATGTTCCACGTGACCAGCGTGATTCACTATTTAAGACCCGTTACGTTAAGACCGGTTAAGTTGTGACTCATATTTGCAACCATTAATGGTGTCGCCGTTGACTGTGCACAACTACGTGGAAGCTTACGAGAACACTGCTTTCGCACCCTCGTAAAATGACCTGAAAATTTTCAGGTTTAGTAATTCAGGCGACCTGCAAATATATGCCCACTTCATTAAATTTGCACATGAAGGGTGGCATTTCCGGGCTGTTGGTTTGCCACACTTTCTGATGCGTTTGTCCACTATTTAAGTTTGTATATTTTTGCTCAGCACTTTTGGGAAATACTGTGATTTATTGAACCACCAGCAGGGCACACGTGACACTAATATCAGTGGCACATTATAACATACTGCCGACATCCATGTCCATAAGGCGGTAAAAAAGACTAAAAGCTAATATACTTATCCTTAGACTTGATCGGTGAAGGCTGAACTTTTTCAACATTAGTATTTAATAACATCGGAAGTGATGCGAATTCCTGATTTGACGTTTCGAAATACATTCAATTTTCTTTAATTTTTACCCGCGTTAGGTGTCAGCTTCAATGTTCACACATGTATATCATATATATATATATATATATATATATAACATTGATAACAGAAATAATGACAAGCGAACAGGGTGAGTTTCGCATTTCCCCTTCAATGAGAATCAATGATCAGACTAACCAAAATCATTTATCGGATTACGTTTCCACACAGAACGTTGTAACGTTTACGATGCTAAAACTATGTACAAGGCTTGTCTACATGTAGTGTTATTTGTACGGAAAAATTGCTTTTAGGCGATCAGCTCTAATCACGAATCTCCAACTATACAGTTAAACGACCAATGGTTCATTGTGATGCCCCTGAATGCTGAAGTAAAAATGATGCAGGAAGAGTACGGTAAAAGTAATCCTTCGGCATCCAGTTTAACAAGTTCCGTCGAAAAAGCCTAACATGGGAGTGCATAGTTCAAGAGCAACAGCAATTCAGATTACAATGGCCGAAAAATTCTGCCAGTCGTAAAACCGCTGTCGTTCCTTTATTTTAGCAAATTCTTCCAAATTCCATCATATAACCATTGATGCCCGAGTTGATACAAACTAGATTTCCTTTCGATTGAACTTGGCATTTTGGAAACCGTTTACTTCTACTGAGAACAATAACACAATATCGGAGGAACGTTAGCTTGTTCAACGAAGTTTGGCCAACATGAACGCGCTTAAAAGAAGGGCGATTTTCTACCCTAAGCGATACATTCCTTAGATAAATGTGTTTCCACATTTGTTGCATTATTAATCTCAAATGGAGGGCTGCATTCATTTACTGTATTGGCCATGGTATTTTAAAGTTTGCGTTATCAGTAATAAGTTGCTTGCTAACAGAAACACATGTGCATGATCCACTTACGGTGTGGCATGGGGACCCGAGGTGCGTTATCAATCTTATCCCAGGAGAACTGGAGTTTCTTTCAGGAACCTCATATACTGAAGAGAGCACTTTCATATATGTGTATCGGCTGTTTAGTTTATGTGTTTAGCTTATATTCCTTGCATAGACAGGCATCGTTCCACCTCAAATCACCGCTCAAATATATTTCGGATGGTCATGCCAATGTTGCTCTTCTTTAATGAGCTACAGTACAATGTACGTGAGCGATTTTGTAAGTGCTCCATGGAAAATTCAGCCAAGCAGCAGACCTTTCCGTAGTCGGGCTTCGAAATGCAGCGCGCTATGCGTCACCTGATCCAAGCATTACATACTTAGCTGGACATTCCGGTTTTTCATCATCAGTGATGGCTTAATAATTCACATCAAATTTTAAATCAACCCCAACGCTGTGCCCCGCATAAGAGTTCGTACATCGAAGCGTTCGCCAAAAAAACTTCCACAGAAAAGATATTATTCCCGTGGTACTGTTGTTCCTAAAGCCTTTAATATTACCGGGTACTGTTGTTCCTAAAGCCTTTTACCATTTATGCTTTGTGGTGTATAAATTCCCGTTAATCCGTCATCGCCGCATCCATTAAAAATGTATCATATCCTCCGAATCTTTTTTCCCTTTCGTCAGAGTCTAAAATCGATCAATGTTTAATGTCTAGTAAGTCAGCCCCTCAAGTACTCGCGGTAAACAGGGGGAACAACACCTAAATGGGAAAATGGACCTTTTGGCGCCGAAATCAACGCACCATGCATGTTTCGTCAAAGTATTTCATTCTTCAACGTTTCAGTTTAGCAAAATCCCTTCAGAAATTCAAATGTGTAAAATGTACCCTCTGCGCGCAACTGTCTGTGAGATGAGTAAAACGCCACAGTGACGCATTAGAAAATTATCCCAAGTACAAGCCAACCGAAATCGTCTGTCAGGTATACTTCCCATTCTTTAGTAAGAATTCTTATCGTTCATACAACGCCTTATACATAAGTTGAAGCGGTTGTAACAACGCCGGTGTTGTTTTCATTCTACTCGCCCATGCATTTTACTGATGGAATAAATGTTCATTGGTTTGGTCCTGAGTATCTTCGAACAGATGTTTGTGCCTCTTGTGATACTGGTGATAGGAGTAAGCTGTTCGGAATTACTTGCAACAGTATTTCTTCCAGGTCTATTAGTATGACAAACATCGGAGTTAGTATGAGTAATTGTACCTGTTAAATTTGCTCCAGGGTGCCTGGGTCAATCATGAAGAAATGTGAATATTTCATCAGAAAAACTGAAGAAATGAGAGATGATTGTGCGAATATAAAACGTCATTTTTGTTACTCACATCGAAAAGTTGCAGCATGCTTACAAAACCGTAAGTAGTATTTCGCCGTAAATATAAAAGGGACAAGTACGAAAGGACAAAACTTTCTTTTTTGTGCGAATTCTCGGTAGCCCAGACTTAGCGCAAAATGGCCTTTAAGCTTATTTTATGCCTAAAAATAGAATCAGGCATACCGTTCCAATCGGTCATGTACCCGTAAAACACCAGCTGTCGTTTATTTTACTGGAATCTAGATTTCATTGCCTTAAAGTTTTTCACTAGAATTACAGATTTGAATGTTTCTGTGCAGTCAAAACATTTTGGGCCATTTTGCATTTAGTAACCTTCAGGTTACCGCCATTTAATTAGTAACAGTGTCGCTTGCCTTAATGTATGCAACTCTACAGAATTGATACCGTAATTCAGCAACCGAAGTAAAAGAATTAGGCAGGACGTTTCTCTACTTTCTCCCGTGCTTTTCTGTTGCCCTTTCGCATTCGTCGCCTGCGTTCACTATTTATATTCAAAAATAAATGATTACCCTTAGCAAACTGTTTGATTTTCTGTTGTCCTACACTATAAAACTGTATTTGGGTACGACTACTCCTGTTTCCAATACAGATTCCGAAGAGATTCCGCATTCGAAAGAAAGTACGTCTAGCCATAAACTGGCAGTAAATTGTAGGTAAAGAACTGGTTAATACCACAAGATAAATACATATATCTTAGTATCACAGGCGACAGATTTACATAGAAATCCCGAGTATAATATAAAAATGTTTTCATTAGCTCAATAGAATAAACTTGAATATTTTAATGAGATGCGCACGTACGTACAAACATTCTTTCGTTTGTTCCGTGGTCAACAACAGACAAGACATTTGATGTCGTTTAATTATTATTACCAAACGAGACCACATAAACGTTTTCATGTAACCCGGTTACGCACAGGATACATAAAATATTGGGTTTGGTACGGACCAAACAATTGAGCATAGAACAGATGTATGAACACGCTTTCCAGAATGTCTTGCTTTATTAACACAAGTCCAACTGTGCGTGCAAAAAAGTGAGTTAGATTCAATATTCGTCGCCATCTTTCTACCTGAGAGTTCCGTTCATGTTCATGCGATGCGTGCAAACAAGCAATGAGTTCATTGTTTCTTGTTCGGTCGAGTTTATTTTCCTTTCCGGACATTGTATGATGAAATACAAATATAAAAATGTACAATAAAAATGTACAATATGCTACAACTATTTGTGCAAATTATCACCGCAAAACGGTAAATTGTTGCGAAAGCTTCCTTAAAATTTCATCCAACTGTGAGAAAAAGTTTATTCCATTAAGCCGCCATGTATCAGGTGAAGACAAAGTTAGTAGAACTAGGGTTTTCGGCGCATACTTGAAATTTGTAATTCAATAAATCCACACACCAAGTTCTATGTTAGTCTACAGGTCTGAACAGTAGCCATAAGTACGTGTGACCAAGACTGGTAACTGCATTCTTTTCACACCAAACGAAACCACATTACTGTTAACCTTCCTTTAATCTACGGAAGGTAATCTGAAAACGCACTAATTAGAGAAAAAACGCAGCAACGTTGTAAAAGTCTTTTAAGATTACTGAACAAGTGCCGTTTTCCTTTAAATTTCACTGATTTGGCGTGCACAAAAGACGGTAGGTTTTCAAACTCTCTGACGGGTTTCAGAGACGTGAAATCACAAACGGACACTGCAAGCGAGTATCGTAAATAATCGTGTATCGATTTTCGAAATTTTCTTTGTAATACATGCTGTTATCACGAGCCAATCGTGTAATACTAGCGGGTATCTATCCAAGAGTATCGCATCATCTTTGTTCTTATATTGACACAGGAAAAGGTTGCAGGGGCTCCCGTAAGAATCTCCGCTTCCTAATATCTTTTTTCACAGCCTTTGTTTGTGTTTACTAAAACCCTCACATACTTCCATGGCATGATGCAAATTTTCAACAAAACAACTTCAAAAGCTGGTGAGTTCTGATCGTGCCAGACGTACTGCTTATCACCAACCATCAGGAAATCAGCAAAGATGATATATCTACAACAGAACCCTAAGCCTGATATAATTTTGAAATAAATGTAGCGGTGGTATTTGGACGTGCTTTACCAATTCGCTGAATACAACGAGGCGGAATGTTTTCTACCAAACACAACTTCAAACGACTACCATTGTGTTATCATAATTCAAACAAGGTGCTCACTATTCCTATTATTATGTGACGTAAATCAACCGGGAACTGTTGCTGGACGTTACATTATCAACTTTTGTTCAGGATTTCATTTGTTGTATCGGAGAACGGTGGAGCAGTGTTCCTTCCTGTGCCTGTTATGTTGAATTACTCAGCTGACGGTGAGAATGTTGCAAGGTACCAAGGCGTTCCAAGTGAAACGTTTTAAGCTCGACATGACACCTGTAAACCTACATTTGAGATGATTTGCGAAGTGAATGTGGTCCAGTGAAAAGGATTTGCGCCTAGAACATGATGTTGAAAGGTGATTTGTAAACTTCATGTGCGAGCACATATAATGAAGACAATTACGAAACTGACGATTAGGCGCATATTGTATTTTTTCTGGCATAAATGCAATTACTTCAGCTTCTACAGATGTGTCAGTTTTGGATTTGCTTTTCCGCGATGTTGTGATCTTCACTGTGCCTGGTTGGAGACATTACAAGTATGGCTGCCAACCGATGTCAATGGCGTTCTTGTTGTCAGTTTCCAGATTGTCTGAGTGAATATCTGGAGGTGTAGGCACTTCAGAATGATTGTGTTATGCTAGCACTAAGTCCCTCCCACATCCACCTTTATTCATTTCTTTACAATAAGGCTTTCAAATAAGTTATGGTTTCATGGCAGCGAAGCATCGGTGTTGAACACTGATGTCATGCTGTCGATGATGATGATGATGATGAATGTGGGGTTAATTGACAATGTGAGAAAATAGTCCTTGCTTGAAATGTTTGATTTTTTCATTTTCAAATTCACTTTATTGTGTCGGGTTAAGACACGCAGTTGCGCACCGATCGGATAAAAAACGGTCTTTTGACTAAATTTTTAAAGGTATACTGTAAATGTGCTCATTTAATTGAGTAATAGGTTACATTTCTGAATTTACGTTTTACCAGACATGCTGTCAATAAACGGAATTGTGTCACGGTGATCATCGTCAAATTCTGCCACAGTAAATTCATCGGCCAATGCACAACCACTTCTTGTACATTCTAAATTACCGTTTCTCATAACTACACATTCCGCAGGCAAATCAACCCTCCTTAGCAGCATCTGGCTTGACTGTGCGCTAACCCTTTTCTCAAATTTAGAGTCATTGGTTTGATTTAAACGACTGGATTCCTCAATAAATAAATGGCCTCAAATGTTGTGTTATGTGGTGCGCGTTGGCTATATTGCAGCCAACGTGGAGCTGCCATTTGGATGTCTAAATTACCCTTACGCTGGCCGGCAGATGACCTGTCAAGGGTAAAACAACCCTTACGATTTTGCACAACTTACTTTACTTGGGATAGAACGATCATCAAAATACTTCTCTTTATCCAGCCTGTTTTTCCTGTTTCCTAATTTGGGGGATTTTCATGTTCCATATTCCGGTGGAACCTCTGAGTACCAATATTGTCATGCAACGCTCATGCCGTTTGCATACTGAATCGCTATGTTTAATTTCAAACATCTTTCTAATGCCTCGGAATGTCTGTATTCAGTTTCGGTCTCTGTTCTCAATATCAGCCTATTTGGACAATGGCAGTGTGTGAATGAGTCATCAATAGTTTTCGAGAGTGTGCATGGTTTTGATACCATTCCCATCAGCAATTTTTTCTCATGAATCTACCACTATGATAATATCTGTTCCAAATTCACCGAACCACTAGTACACATTTTTGCTATTTTTAAAACCGACTCTAAACTGATGAAAACCCATCGATAATATATTTGCCGCATTACAAGTATACCGATTTTGTAACAAACCAGTATTTTGGGATATTTTTCAACAAACTTTTAATGAAAACACCCAAAGGCCGTGAGTTCAAATTTTTCACTGAAGATGAGAAAGTGTAAATTGCTCCCTAACAATAACCACTTTTGTGGGCACCACTGCTGGCCATTTTAATTTTTCGTTAAAAAAGATTAAAAAGATTATAGCCGTTTCAAACGTAATAATAGAAAAGTTAAACGAATGGTTTTGTAAATAAACGTGATGGTTTTATTCAAACATACCCACCTTAAGGGTTTTGACAGTGCTGTAAACCGGATACTCCCTACTAAACCATACATGGGGATGCTTATGGGATAAACGCCAAAATCGATCTCTTCCTAACAAAAATTAGTAGAATGTGGAACATCACAAAAGGTAGCAAATTTGTGAGAATACAGCTTAAGCAATTAGCGATTATTAATTGTATGAAACTGAAATATTGTTCGAAATCAAGTTACGGAACCCAATTATAATAGCTTTTAATTAGACAGTTTTGAATTAAATCTTCGTCTCCTAATGAGCTGATTCATTTTTAAACACGATATTCAAGCACGATTCTGCGTGGCAGACGGTGAGTAATTTATTGTCATGACTAATACAGTAGCTTGGAAGCGGTACTGTCCAGAAAGTTATTCTAAAAACATTGTGTTAAGTTCACTGATTGGCACGATGTCTATTTGCACTCTAAAGTTAAATCCAACTGTCCTCATTCAAATAGAACTTTGCTACCAAATAGTAATCCGACAGTACTGAATATCTGACAGGATTATGACGCATACTAGTGATAACGTCTGATCTAGTTCACAGCGTTGTTAATTGTTCTGTGGTGCATTAAGATTTCCCGAATTAAAAAGCAGGAACTGTCTGTGGAAATGCGGGAACGGAAGCTGCGCTGCACACGATTTAAAACAGTGATCATCATATATATAATTATGTGAAGCCACTACATTTCAAGATAAATATTGAACACTCGCTGTCGCTGCATCGTAGTGTGGCATATTCATCCATTAATTTGGATATGTACGGACAACTACATGAATAGCGCGGGGAATAATTGGTGTATATTAACTTATACACTAGCTTCCCAAATCTCACTTTCCATGTCTTACATACTTATTCCCGTCCCGTTCGGTGTGCAATGCCTGTTGCAAAATATTCGTGTGGAACAAAAACAGTGCGTACGTGTGTTTATTAATTTTATTATATTATACATCTTCCGCTCCACCATCAATGCAACAACCTATATGCATGCATCAATGAGCTGAGCACGAAATTTTTAGTGCTGATGAGAATTTCGGCTCGAATTACACTAGAAATAAATACTAAAATATCCATACAATTTACTGCTCAAATATTTGCTCACAAGTGGACGGATGTTTGAGGGAAGGTGAGGCTTCTTCCATCCTGACAATTATTCGAGAGCTACTCTACAAGATACATGGAACGCAGATATCACATGAAAATTTTTTCATGCGGCATTATATTGACCTTGGGTTTTGGATGACAGTGTGAGGTTCTATCTACTTGTCACTCCAGCGGTATCCATTTTGTTAGGAGTGTTGCCGGTTTTCGTGTTCCCAGGCGTAGATTCTCAGCATCGTTTCGTTATCATTGTTATTAGTTTTTTTCGAAAGCGTTTTTTTCTGATTCGCATAGTTTTTAGTTTGATGCAGTGCTTTTGTTTGAATTTCTTCCACCATTTAGAATATTATGAGTCCTCTCCTATGGGTGAAATTTGAAACTCCTTGGTCAGCAATATATCCATGAAGTCAGATGCCAATACCGTATTTTATGAGAAGACATATGTGACCAACGGATAACCTTACCATTTCAGTTGAACGCCGTCTCAAATCACTTAAAATGTAACTTGGATCCCAACATAGGAATATGTAAAATATCCCGTAATGGTTAAACCAGCAGAACTCTATCAAAAGTGCTGCAAGATAGTCCAAAATTATCAACAGTTTCTTTGCGGAAAATTTCAGGTTCGAATAAGTTTGAACGTGGTTGAGTATATCCTTGTATAACAATTACCAAATATATAATGCAACAATCATCAGGAATCTACAAGTGTTATATAAAAGACACATGCAGCGTGTTGATTNTTGATTATATCCTGCAGATCGCTCTATGGACAAAAAATTGAACCCGGTTGTAATTGTGATGGGATCAAAATAGCATTTCCTGTTTCCGATTCCTGTTTATTTTGCGGCACGCCACATATTCCAGAAACTACAACCTTGTAATTGAAAAACATCAAGCGCTGTAATTTTTATAATCACATATTGTATTGTTATCACTATATTATTATTATTACTTTGCCATATTAATGGCATGAAAAATGCTCAATCTTACAGCCTATGCAACTACAGGTTGGTCATATAAACTTCTAATTATATCTCTACACTGAACCGCATTCCTAATATTAATAAATGGCTGGTAGCTAAGCAGCTTTTATCATTGTTGGGTGCTCTGTATTGAGCATACAATATGATTTTAATTACTTAATCTGGTGAAAAATGACGTCATGTTAATGTTGGTTGAATTCTTTGTATGGCGACCGCCGGAAGCTTATGATTTCATTGGTTATATTATTTCAGCTCAGCATGATGGAACTTATTCCGTTAATGGTGTCATTCACGTTGCTGTTTTATTCCTCAACGTGTTGTCGCGAATTACTTGATCAGTTAGGACGGCTTGCGGTCCTCGTGTATAGTGGATGCGCTAGTTAAATGAAAGCAATATTTCGGACGTTTGCAGGTCTGAGTGCACCAAATGCACCCTGATATTTCATTGTTTCCTCAATCTAACATTGACGCATTCAGTTATCATGACAACCACGCCTGCGACGACCAATGTTTCGGGACATGGTATGTTTCAGCAAACATTGTCGCGTGAGGTGCGCATTAGCGCTGTCATTTCAGTCTACATGACCAATTAAGTTGTAGACTGGTTCATTTTATGTAATTATTTCAACCAGTAATGCGAGCTCAATAAAAGCGATATGAATTTACTCCATTATCAACAATTCAACTGTGGACAATTGTCGCTAACAGGAAACGTCTTGATACTGTTAAATAGAATTTATATGTTTACTAAAAAGTGTGGCCATTTGACAAAGCAAAACAACTGTGCAGTACAGATTACCAGAATTTTATCCATCACAGGCGCTTTATGGGTAAAATGCCAAACATTTTATTCGCATCCGATAACAGTAGTTTTAAATACTTGGGGATCCGGAAAGTACCCATGATATGTTTTTGCCTGCTCGGCGCGAATCTTTCGTATAGCGGTGAGGGCTCCTACCTAAGGTTTCCCTGCTCATAATGTTTGCCGCCAGTGTACGTTCACAAAAACCTAATCACCAAGTCAAGCATAACAGTCCAAAATATCGCCATATTAGTTTGCTTAGTCAGAGAGTCAGTCTTAGTGGAAATATGGTACGTTACTTTTGAAGTTAAGGGACTGTTGAAATTTTCGAATTTTGGTTCGCGTAAGCGTTTGCAGTGACAGATAATGCAGGAGCATAGATTAGTATGGTCGCCGTCTGATAGTATTTCCCGGCTTTCTTCCGACTTATTACGAACCACGTAAACAAACTGGAATATATATATTTATATGGGTTTACATACAACGTGATGCAAAACCCAATAATTCGTTCTTTTGGCGTTTCATTTTGCCTTCCCGTATCTGAAGACATCCAGTGATGTCGCCACATAAGCTGGACCGTACAATGATGAAATATATTTCGGTATGCAGTGTCCATTTTTCGGAGAAATCTCTCCTGGAAATCATGATTACCAAAGTCGGATACCTATATTTCGGAACAAACGTTAAAGTGCTACTTCAACTGGCGATGAATATTATCATTTATTACAGATAGAGGACAATGGCAGTCCTATCTGTTTAGTGTATCCTTCATCTTCTGCAACAAGAAACCTTTGGGAAAACGAAAAACCACATTTTAGATGTCCTTGAACCTTGGGGTGTCAGGGGACGTTCGACTATCTGCAACGGAAATTCTGATGAATATTGCATGCAGCAGTGACGGAATTTGCACTAGGCAGAATAAAATTTGTAGATAGATTTATTCCTCTCAAATTTTCTGAATGCATACGTGATATGTGTTTCTAAGCACGTCTTTTGTAAACCAGGCGAATTCATTGACGGACCTTTTATTTAGCGGAACACTGGAAGGTTTCCCATGTGTCAAACATTGCTGGATGAAACATAGGCATTTCCTCTCCATCCGTGGGTGAAATTACCAGATTGTTGAATTTACGCCATGCTACCTTGTTGTTGTAAATGGAGGAAGACGCTAATTTGCGGCAACATTTTGTGATGCGGAATCTATGTGACGCTGCATGTAAATTGTTGACTCATTATTTATTCATTATAGAAACGGCCAAACGGTGGGAGAAAAAGATGTAGATCATAGGTCGCGAGGCTGCATTGGTCTACAGAGAATTGACCATCTGAACCCTTGTTTAATTGGGCGTTGTATGCCAAACTAAATATACCATTCCTGTTTCAATTCGTCAAAGACTTCTCTAAGCATTCGCAATATTTTCGAAATCGCTTCAATACATTCCGTCTTACTCACCGGCTTATAACCCTGAATTGGTCATTAACGAGTAAATTTAATCAAAAAACACGCTTGTGATAAATACTAGTGTTCAAGTTTCCTGACTGAATTGTTTTTAAATTTGTAAAAAAAACTAGTAATACATTTTTTCGAGGGTATGCGTCAAATCCTATTCGAAACAGGATCCCTATAAACGACTTCCTGGGGAAACCCACATCAAGTTTTGTTCGTTCTTCACGTCCATGATATATTAATAAGCCTTCGGTTCGCACATCTAACTAGTGGGCTTCTGCGTTGACCACTTTCGTCAGGGAAAGTTGTGTGGGTAATGAGAACCAGAGACAAAAAGCCGACTTTGGTTGTATCGCATAACGGGTGTTAATTGGTATCAGCTCATTCCAAAATCAGTCAATTTCAAGGCACGCAATCTTTTGAATCTCAATTGTAAATGACCCGGCTGAACCTGTCTTATTAGCTTCAAGCAATAAATTTCCATCTCAAAGATGACTTGGGATATAATTATTATACGTCTTTTGCTCCATGCAGCTTTTGAAACTACAGGTAGTTCCGTTAATCTGTGTATAGTTTTATCTACACCAAACACCATCCGCGATTAAACGGTTAATCGGCTTCCAGTAATTTGAAAGTGTCCGATTTATTTGCCTTGTATTTTACAACCAATACGATAATGCTAACTTAATGTAGTGCAAAATGACGCAGCGTATTTATCCAAATACCTTTCTCCACGGGAATAAGACAATTGTGTGGCCACCGCTGGGGGGCACACGATGACTGCATACACGTATTTCACTGGCGTGAACAGCGCAACCGACCCATCCGTTCATGTTAACAAGAGTGACTTGATCTCTCAGGTAGGGTTTGCGGTCGTCACGTAAGGGTCATGCGCAACTTAAACGCCACCCAGCATACAGTTGGCCTATTTCTGGATGATTTAGCAGTTAGGAGATGAAAAACCTCTCGAACAGTTAGAAACTCAAATGTTTTCCATATTTATTGGCAATAAATATATTTCCTTTAGAAGACGGTAGAATAAATGCCAAATTCCATCACGCGTTTGTGTTGCACCGGGCTACCTATAACAATGTCTCACAGTGCGCAAAATTTTTCTTCAAAACATTCCAAAACCTTCATCCTTTCGGGATTTGTATGACTCACTTTTTCTTGTTTCCTCAATCGCAATTTTATAGCGCATTCTCATCGAATGTCAACATATTCAGATATCTTGACAACCATGCCTACAACAAAAAAGCCTTCAGGAAATGGTGAGCTTCACCAGGCATTATTGCAGAAGGCGCTCCCTATAGATGACTGTGAAGTTCTTACTCGTAATCCCCGATTTTAACACAATATCCCGCCGCAAATCTCACAAGTGTGCGCTACGCCTTGTTGTTGCAGCTCCACACCTTCACATGCATTGGTTAACGAACCTGGGCTTTTTAGTCGTTGTCATCAAGTAAGTGAAAAAATATATTCAAAGTTGCAAATAGCCTATCGAGCTGTCGAAAAAAACGTCTGCTGTCCACCACAGTGAAGTAAACCACATACAATTATTAAAAAAATCCGGAAAGATCCAAGTGATGATGGTGTTTCTGAGAAGGCAGGTGAAAATGGACAGGTATGCTCACTAAAAGCAATTTTACTTACGTTATGGGGTGTAGAAGCTGATATATATGCGAAGTGGCTCCTGGCCCGATATGTAAGCTCGAATGGTCTCACGTGCTCCATTCTATCTAATCAATAGAAGTTCAAGCCATACTTTCATGGAAACTTGTCGGCTATGCATCTGCGCACAATGATTCGTGAAACCATCATATACCTTTCACTTGTGTGTTTCCAGGACAAAATGATATGTGCGAGGTCGTGGATGAAGTCGTAATGAACCTTTTTGAAAACCACCGTTCAAACTAACCTCACTAGTTGAAAAATATGCGTTGTCTACTTAAACAGCTTGCTCTTTTTTCGGCTTTATTTAACAAAATCTTATTACAAGTTTTGATACAATAACAAAGACGTTCTGAGACTTCATTATTTCGCGCCTTGTGTTTTGCGAGGAAACCCATCGTTACAAATGTAGCAGAAGTTCATCCGATTTTCCGATGAACTCAATAATCAAGACTGTTTTGTAGGCTGAGGAAAAGAACGTTGTAGTTCACTGCTTCCGTTGGGCAGTTGTGATGCAATATTAAATATGAAAAAAGAAATTATATTGAATAAACGAGTTTTCACATATAGGTCACCGACTTTTGAATGAAAACAACTCATATGCGAGTCGTTATTGAAAATGAAAAAATCCGGTTATTACCACACCCCACCTGGTATGGCGGTTAAACTTTACGATTCATAAGCTGACAACTGTTAATGCTGAAGAAGGACGCACACAATGTCAAAGTTGTTAAAATGTGTTTAATAGGGAACATTTGCGGTGCCATCTGGTATTATATTTTGTTTGCTCCATTTTGTTAGCCAGACTATTCACCTTTTATTTCAGCATTCCCGTTGAAGAAAAATGATAAGATACATGGGAACAAGTGGTCGAAAGCGCCACAACGTTTCGTCTGACTACCTGACACTACATGATGCATATTTTGTTGACAATATTTTAAGCGTCACGAGAAATAGCTGCTTCTTCAACGAATTTTCAGCGTTAATCTATAGTTTTATCACTTGCAAATATTAACTGGAGCATGAAGTCACTTATGCAGAATAAAACTCACCTTGTCAAACACACAAAGAGGGTTTTGGTCAATCACCTTACGACGTTTCTCGGATTCGTGATAAGAAAGCGCAAATTTACTATGACAAGTGATTTGTACGCAGATTCTCACATTGCTTCCGAAAGCATGACCTTTAGTTGCAATGATGGAACTCATTTTATTCTTGCTATATCTACATTTCTTCTTTTTTCCTTAGAGCGCGGAAAACTTCCGTAGCACTGTGCGAGGCTTTCAGATGATCTCAAGTGATCAGTTTATCAGGGTTTCTTTGTAATGAAATATGAATTTAATAAACGTAATTCCCTCGTCTTAGTTGGCACGCAGAACCTCTCTGGGTATTAAAATAAACGAATAATGAAGTAGTGGATAAAGAAATCAAAAACAAAGGTTGAAAACACAGGGTAATCCTAAAAACCGTGGCGTACATTTAAATGGCCGTCACATGGCAGATGTGGAGTTTTTCCGCATTAATTAGTTTTTCAGGGTTTTCGAGACAAACTGCGCCCTACATTTGTGTTAGGCGTGTGGACGGAAGTACCGAAAAGTCCCGTGACATCTGCTGGTTAGTCGTTTATGCAGTCAACGTGTGTTGCGTGACGTTCAATAATAATGCAGGTTTCGAATGCTGTTATTCAGTGATTACGTATCAAGCCAACTGCTTCTTCATTTTGGTCAGTTTCATGGAGCAGCTTTTCCCTGACTTGCAAAACCTTTGACTGGAAAACTTGGATTGTGGTGACATTTGCTGAAGTTCTATGCAATGTTCCGAACACGTAGACATGGCCCACTGAATCCCAAAATTTTATTGTGTTCCTTCAACTTAGTGGTAAACTTAAGGTAAATTTTATTTTCTATAATACATATCCCGCGATTTTAGATACCCGTCAAATGCGTCGGAAAAGAGGATTGCAAAAATGAACGGTGTTTTCAACGGCCTTTGATGCTATTACGTAATGTTCAAGTAACTTTTGGATGTCCTCAGGAATGCGTCATCATTTTTTACTGGTCACATTGGTCACATGCGGTTAGTTGAGTTCATGTTTTATCACCCTTGTATTGGGCGATGTCTGTTCCCAACATGCACAATACTATTCTTAGGGGAGAAAACATATCACAACCTGAACAAAAAATTTGCAGGCTGATATGCTCTATTTTTATCAAGAACAATATTCTTCCTAATAACTCGTAATGAAGGGCAAATTTCTTATATATTTCACTCATAAGGAAACTAATTCACTTGTGTGGGGACCACGCGCGAATCCATTTTATTCGCCGAAATCATGTACGCGCTGCACACATTTCTTATAGGAGAGCAAAACCTATTTCACATAATGTGTTTTTAATTAAAAAATGTCAGGAATACGCCAACAAAATATCAGAAACAGTTATTTTGCGATCAGTGTTCAGGATCATAAATGTTGACAGCGGGCATGGATGAATCGCTCCAAATAATAAACTCCCTTCAATAAGTCAATTAGATAAATCTTTTATGTGAGCGTTCTTAGATACTTACCTCATAACAAACCTGAGGTGATCAGGACTGCGTGCGTCGCAATCTGCAAACAGACCTCTATTCACCATTCGCACCACTGCTCTGTCACTGACTGCGGTAACAGCGGCGGTGAGAGAAACTTCACGGTTTCTCTGTGTGTGTGTGCAGTCTCCGGAACATTTCTGTACTGTCTTCATTCATATAATCAGGTATCTGTCCATCGGATAAAGTAGCTGCAGGTACCACGTAAGACATTAACCGATAGTATCCAGAGTTACGTAGGTGTATTTCAAAGGTGCATTTAGATAAAAGAGCTATAAGCCAGTTTAGAGATAACCTTACGATGCATACACATGAAGAACACCTTGTGAATCACAAATAAAAGCAGGGCTTGTGGGGATACCTCAAACCTTGTTTTCAGGCCGTCTTTCTTGTCTATAATGCATTCCATATTTTCGCATTTCGGCATCCGTCTGCGGAAAACCTGTCTCGTTCTTGAGAGTCTGGTTTAGCAAAGTGCAAAATCAGAATCCAATAATTTCGAAATCTTGTCTTATAGCTGGCTGCTAGAACTTGCGAATGGCCCATAAGTTTTATCCCAATAGTCTCTGGGTGACCTCAAAGATTAACAATGTGAAATGTTTTGCGGAATAACAGAAATACATTTGACAAAACGCTAATGTAATAACCGGAAACCGCAGATGTTTTGCGAATAACAGAAATACATTTGACAAAACGCTAATGTAATAACCGGAAACCGCAGAAGCAATTAGTCCTACCCAGAAAATGGGCATCCCGTTGGTGGTCTAAGCTAGATATATTTGTGCTGAGTTTATGCATCGAACGTACATTACAACTGGTGTAATGTTTCTCCAGCGAATTGAAAAGAATTCTCCAAAGTGGGGCGATATTTATATGTTCCGCTTTTTGAAGTTCAAGTTAACAAACTAGCATGTGACGCCGATGGCGTTTTCAAATCTTCGATCGCAATCCATCCAACTGGAAATTTCTTTTGCGTAGCGGATGGGCTTGATTCAAAACTCACCTCGTTTTGCATATGCCTGACTTTTCAATGTTTTATAAGAGTTTTCACAATAACAACAGCCACTTCGGCTGCAAAGTAATCAGGCAAGTCAATCTTTGGTGAAATGCTTTGAGCATTTCCGGGACGCAACATCTTGAACACACCCCAGGAAGGTGGTGTACGCACAAGCGCGTGATGTTCCACTGACTTACCAATTATACTATGGCCTCGATACCCATCGGGGACGTCTCGACCGAAAATAATAAAGAAGAAATAACATGCAATGACAGCAGTGACCGTGAACGCCACTGGACACGCGTAAGAAACAAGTTTTCCGGTATTCCAAACGGCCATGTGTGGTGAAAGCTGATCTTCAGCAAAGCTGTTTCTCACATTATTTTGGTTGAGTCCGCAGTTAAAGGAAACAAATCACCGGCATTCTGATCAACCGCAGTTGAAGTGAATGTATTCGTGCCAGATTGTATTGTACTAGCTTTTAATTCGTGAGCAACCATTCGTCCAAATATTCCTATTAAACAGTACAATCTAGCGCAACAAATGATTAGTGATAACCAAATACATCTTAATCTGCCAGATTCCCTGATAAACCTGATATAACCGTAAGTCTTGTTTGTCCCTCGGAAATTGTGTGACCAGTACAAACATATGAAGTCCTTACCCATTCCTTTAGAGCCTTTCTACAAATCGGTGACGAAATCCGCCGATCATGGAAAAGCCACCTGAACTCTCGTGGATGGAGTAAAACGTTTATCAGCTGCGAAACTAGGCTAAATGATGCCTGAAACTGCATTAAAAAGTGCTGAAAGTTCTGAAAAATCACTTCTAGGTGATGTATGACTTATGGTAATGTAAAACCCTAAATCATCTATTTTTCAGAGCCAAAGAAGTAAAACTGAGATCAAGAAAATCTGTGAGATTTGCAAACTCATATAAAGTTTAGTGCAACAAAAGGGCACCACTGTTGTTGACTGGAGGGTAAAGGAAAAGCAACAGGAAATTTCAGTCAACTCATTGCTCGCCTTCAGTTCCAGTAGTTCAGCCTCATATGGTAGTGTGATGCCACCGAAAGGAAATTTTCAAATAATTCTAGCAACTTTTTTTGAAGTTTAATGGCAATTTTCTTCTGTTGCAAACTTTATACACATTACTTTTATCACCCGAATGCTTCTCGTGAGAAAGAAAATTAAACCAACCCGGCATGACAAATTTACAAACGGTTTAAGCAAAAAAATTTCAGATGATTCCACAGTGGTCACTTGGACAAGTGACGTTGTGACAATTGAAATCCAAATCTAGTTCCTGGGACAAAAACACCTTTACTTCTGTAGCAGAAAGCTATAGCAGTTTATAGTAACTTCGTTCACCAAAATCGATTGTTCCGCAACCCATGAAAGTCACAATCTTCCGGGCTCAACGAAGCCCATTGCCAGACAGTTACCTGGTGATTCAAAGTGAAAATTCCCACAAGAGTGTAGTCCGATCGAACCATCGTTCGAATTATAAGAATTATCAGTTATCACGAGGAAACTCTCCACTTCTCACATGTTGATATAATTTGATGTCAGAATGCGTGATTCATCAGAGGCACCAAAGATTTTGCTTCAGCTGCAAATTCCAAGTTACCGGATAATGAATCCGGACCATAAGAGGCTCAGTTTCGGTTTCTGTTGCCGAAAGTAACACAAACCTCACAGCACTGAACGCCATTACAGCATTCAGAAACCTGTGTCCTATCAACCGCGATTGGTTTCATGACAAACCTTGAGTTCATTGTCATCATGTGCCGACGAGGAATCCCCCAAAATTGTTGTCCACTTTGCTAAGTCCATCAATAGGCAACACTGTCTTCGTTTATGGAAGGATTTCCATTCAGCCGTCTAGCTATTGATCGAGTTGATTTTAGCGGTTACCGTTTGCTTGCGACCTTTCAGTGTCAGCACATTTTAGTGAAGTCATCCTAAACCCCGCCAATTAGACACAATAGTCGCATTCCGTTGACACAATGAGCCTGATCGCCAACCTTGTCATGGTTTTCGGGCTTCTGTGCTGCAGTTTTCACGCGGATCTTATAAGCTAAGGCCTAATTTTACAAACCCACGGGATGCAGATAACCAAAACAAATGACAACGAATATCCTCCGGACCGCGGGCTGGGAGCTGGCCACGATGCAAAGCCAAGCGGTCCTTTTGATAAGGTGTCAGATGTTTCCTTGGTTCAACCAGAGTGTTCATAGCGATGGAGAGCTTAATGCTGTAAAATTGTGGCTGGAAACTGGAACTCCCAGTGGTCTGTTGGTTTACCTCGACCGCCTGTTTATTATTAAGTACGATCGGAGATCTTTTTTAAATTCAGCTTGCCTGATTTTCCTATAAAACCGCTTGTTGCTCCTGGCAGCATTAGCAAAGATAGGACGAACCCATAATACCAGATCTGTTTTCCTTTTGCCTTCCCTGGCTAGTCAGACAATTGAGGGAATGGCCTGTGTTAGCGTCACAAAATAAAACCTTACATTCGCCCATCGTTTTCTCAGCCAGAATTTTTAATGAGAAATCTGTGTGCTACCCGAATGAACCCCAAATTTCCGACGTGGGCGACCGCAATGTACCAACTTTCGTTTTTCGATGCCCCATAGGCCTTCTCGCCAATAACAACCGTTGCTCGGTTATTGTGACGTCCGTTAACTGGTGAGCGGAACCAATCTATCCTCGCTCTCAAGTAACTTCAAACTAAATACAACCTTGCAAAATTCACTAGATCGATGGCGAAAAAGTCTTTTGGACTTGGGAAGCCCGAGGGAATTAGAGTCTAGCCGCCACCTGAATCATTGCTTACTCGTACGAAATGCCTTTCGGAACGATAGGAGCAACGGCCAGCAGGGCGATATTGGGAGAGATGGTTCGTTGATTTACTCGCAAGCATGTCAATTAGAAACGTGATCTTCAAGCTTTGAAGAAGAATTTTGGTGTGCCCTGCAACACCGCCTCTGGGAATAGTAAACAGTAGTCAATAGAATGATCTAATGGATAGTATTCGGTTGCTATGAAAAAAGAGATCGATTCAAAGTGACGCGTCCAAGAAAACTCATTTGTTCAATTTCCAGGAATATACCGAGTACAAGCGACACGTTTAGAGTTAACACAATTTCTTTTATTCTAGGAAAGGAACATAAAGCCACAAAATATACGCCGTAAGAGAACGGTTCATTTCCTGAAGACGGCACCGATAATGAAGCCACACAAAATCATTATTAGGCCTTTGACGTGTCTACAATACAGCTTGCCCTCAGGGATTCATGTTAACTGAGATGGTAGTTGGTGACCGAAATCGGTTGAGCTATATGGAGTTGTTAGGGTACTTTGCCATATTATGCCAATTGTTTCAGTGAGATCGTGATTCACAAAATAGCGCGCACGGATTTGACTACTATGAGTAAATCGATGCCCATATGCAGACTGTTTCTGCAGAAGGACACCAATGAACTTGTTGTAATATCCGTTGAATCCGGTAAATGGGTATTCGCACTATCAAACCTGTATTGCCACAAGGCTCACGAAGTGCGTTCTCGGCGAAACTTGAGCGTGAAATAAGATGTTTGTTCACTTATTATTCGGCCGGTCAACCTAGGCTGAAAGCAAGCGTCTATAAGTTAACACCCGCCAACAACGGTACTATCATGGTTTGGCATACTTCACTTAATTAAATTTGTGCGCACTCTATTTTCTTGGAAAATCATTAAGAGGGGAAACGACAATCCTAAAGTCTATCACTTGCTGAGGTGTGAAGAGGCAAGCGTTGAGATGTTTTTTGAGGACTCCTCGGTTATCAGAAGCTCCCACCCAAGAAACATTTATTGAATCCAATCATCGGCCAGAATAAAGTAAGTTTGAGGAGAATCTTCAGCTAATACAGAATAAGTTCCACTGCTCCGTTCAATGTGGAGAATATAGATGTTTTGTCTTCTTGTATGTGCAGCAGTTAAATACCTGGCATCCTCAATCAAGCTGTGTCTGAACAGGAAAGTCAGCTGAAAGACGTTTGCTGCATAAATATTTGACCATCGTGCTCATTTCGGTTCATGACTGGTCACTTGTTTTACCATGTGTTAACTCGGTCTCCTATGCGACTCCCCTTAAGATAGTGGATTGAAGCGTATTCACTGAATATTTTATGGGAAATCCAGATTTTTCTACAAAACTTCACGTAACAAGTGTGAGTATTGAAGCAGGATATCTAGCTCCCATTTGTTACCGATACCAAAATTTACGGCTACATTACATCTTTGGTCATTTTACAATGTCGTGCGATACAAGCATGCACACCAACAGTAATTAGGGATTGCGCATAGGCAAACATAATACCAATCAAAATGGTCAGTCTCTTTGATGCACTACCACTGTTTGTTGCTCACAAGCACTGTGACGTCATTCGTGAGGCTCAAAAAGATTCACCTGTCTCTTTAAATATTGGCTGATAAAGCCACTTATTCCACGAAATTAGGGAACCTGTTTATGAACCTATGTCAGTTTTTACGGACTTGCATACGATATTTGCAAATGGACACATGAAAATGTGGAATAAATTCCCAAAGCTCACCGGGCGAACGGTCCAGGGTTGCGTGCGAGAATTTTGCGGATTCAGCATTCCCTGGTAACAAGATGCTTTGTATCTACCAAATTACCATTTGAGACCAAACAATGGCATTTACGCATAAGACAAGTTGCATTCCCATCAAATGTGCCCTTTTTATTTCAAGCACTATTACCGTTTCTTGAAAAGTCATTGCAAACATTTTTTCTTATTTTGTGGTTTTAAATTTTCAGGACCAAAATTCATGAAATCCACTTATCCCCAGAGGTATAACAGAAGCAGAGCAAACTCCAAGAAAGAAGGATAGTGATAAATTATTGATAAATTATTCGCAACAGGTGAACAATCCAAAACTATTTAACACAATGAATAAGAGGAAAAACTTATCCTAAACATATCCATCGCGCACGCAGTTAATACAAACGTCGCAGGACGCTGTCATCATGGACTCTGCTAATAAATAAACCCGTATATTTTCATTGTTCCCCATAAAACGTTTTGCCTCAACACTCTGCTCAACGGCCTTTACGGACCGAACGTTTGCCTCCAGCAGAATATTTCTACGTGTCAAAAGCCAACATATAACAAGTAGCCTGTATTCAGGAAATTTATGCCTCCCCTGCACTAGATACTCTCTAAATGATTCGAAAACCATTGATCTGATGCAACATTTCTGGCGATATATTTAAGCGGATTTTATGAAATCCCTCCCACACAAGCCCTGCCAAGCTCAACGAATTCGTACTGGTCGCCGCTAAAGCGTTAAATTCACGAGGTCTGATGACGCGGGATGTTTAAAGATTTTCACTGATTGTCAATATTCGCGTGCTAACATGCTAAGTGGTCTGACTTTTCAAGAAACGGCAAAGATGCGTGGAATAAGAAGGGCATATTTGGTGGGAATGCAACTTGTCTTATGCGTAAGTGCCATTGTTTGGTCTCAAATGGCAATTTGTTGGATCCAGATCATCTCGTTATCCGAGCATGCTAAATCCGCAAAACGCTTGCACGCAGCCCTGGTGCGTTCGCCCGGTGAGCTTGGAGAATTTATTCTACATTTTTTGTATGTCCATTTCCAAATATCGTATGAAAGTCTGTAAAAACTGAAATAAGTTCATGGACTGGTTCCCCGCTTTCGAGATCTAGACAGCTCAACATATTGCTTTGGGTTCTTCAGTTAATATTGAATTTAGCGAGGTGAACTAAATCACACCTAGTTCTATTAAATGGTGAGTTAGGAAAACTAATACTCTCTCAGAATCAAAATTGGCTGCCCGTCCACTAAACCTTGGGGTGTTATTTGTACGATAATTTCAGAATCCATTGTATGACATCAACGGCGTTCTGATAACTGCTAATGGGAACTTGTGGGNTAATGGGAAATTTTGGGCATCCAAATTTTATTGAGGCGTATGGGACCATGATAGATGATCAGGCGGTAAAACAAGTATATGAGCAACAAATGTTTTGTGTTAATTCAGAAATATATTTCAATCTCTAACCAGCAAACACAGTTACACAGAGCTCGTCTATTATCGGTTTGCCACTGAAATGTGGCCAACTAGTGTTTTAATGCTAACGGTTTGGTTAGGCGGCCGAGTGTGCAAAATGTGACCAGATTTGGAGTTAGAAACGGAGGAAGCTTGTAAGGATAGAGGGTCCTCTAGGAACAATTGGGAAAGCGGACTGCGGAAAATATATGACGACTGCCATATAAACACTGAACAAAACACCGTAGTATAATACCTTCAGCTTCAAACGATTGTGAATAAAGACGCTTTTGTACAGGTTATTAAAAAGTAAATGAAACAGGCCAAAAATTAAGGCACAAATACAACTGAGAATAAACTGCTGAGTACAAAGTATACTCAAACAATTCAGGCATTGCAACCAAACTCGATGTATTGTTTATATAAGGCGCGTTTGGTCAACCTTTGGCCTTTTATTGACATGACAATCAGCGTAAAATAACCACAAATAGGAAATTATTTGTTGACATAAATTTGGACAGCGACAGGCAATCAGTGTAACCGAGTTTAGTTCGACTTCAGAAAGCGTGCAAATAACTCTCGAAGGGGACTTTTAACCAGTCATTCTGCAAAGTAAACAATATTCGAGTTTGCCCACATGACAGCTACGTATTTTAGTTAATAATGTTTTAGGGGTACATCACTCTGACAACTTGTGATTTTTCTCCCATAACATTGCAAGAAATTATCGATTCAGTCACTTGTTACGTAACTACTCCAGCATTCAACCATGACGATATGTACATTTTAGCCAGTACTAAACACATAAATTTTGAATGCAGAACATTTTCCTCAGTAACGTGCAGTTAGGAAATACGGTCGTTAAATCAGCCCGTCATATCCAGATCTCTTGTTTGTATTGAACCCGCTGAGTTAATTATTGACTATTTTTTGCTGTTTACATTTATCGACCGAAGTGCCGAAAACCCCCCATTCAGTACGTGAGTGCAAATTATCTCGCCCCTATAAACCAGTAGGCATATTATATTGAATGGACTGTGTCACACCAGCTTTCTTGCAGTATATCATCTCACAGAAACTTTTTGTAACGATCCTCAATTACTTTGATAACCCTATTGCCTTACCTCCAGTATCACTAGTAAAAAGGAACCCCAAACAATTGTTAATACAACAGGGTTAGGAACGAAATATATGAAGGATTTTTTATGAGCTTCCCGGAGAGGTTGTTTTGCTAAAACAAACAGGTAGCATCTCTAAAATCAGAATGCTTATGCTGCAATTTATGAGAGGTTGATGCATGTAAATGCTCAGAAATTTTATTTCACAACTTTGTAAAAAGGCGCCCAGTCTATCCAAGGGTGGACTGGGTAAACGATAAACTGCAAATTATCTCAGTAATGTGACAAACAAAAGCTTAGGTGCACCAAAAACCACAATTTTATTTCCGCTCGTGGATTTGTTCAACGGCTTTCTATTGCTCCCAGCTTATTCAAATATCGGACATTAGTGGCCAATTAATTGGCGCACAATGCAGAAAAGGAACGCGGAACGCAGCTGGTGCATGTGTATTAAAATTAACGCTTGGCATCAAATAAAAATGGCGAAAGCAGATAGTATATCACGATATTTGGGCTTTGACTTGATGCAGTATTCTCGATCAGGCAACGAAGCATTTCGAGTTAACCAAGTTGAATAACTTCGATAGTTTTCGTAATCTACGGAGTTGTCTTATACTAACACCCGTGAGAAAGCATATCAGCATTCCCTGAATTGTTAGTAATCTGTCATATATCAGCATCCTCTGAACTATTTTGTGCGTGATTTTAAATTAATTACCACACACATATATTTGGGTTCTCTCTTCCGGTGGGTCACTATATCATGATGCAAACTCTATGCATACAATGTACGATTGGTCCCAGTTTGCAAAGGTGGCGTCACGGCGTCTTTCACTACAACGACTATCATTTATCTGGAATATGTCAATGACGCACAAGATTCGTATTTGGTGATCAATTTATTGTTCAATATATAAATGCCTACGGCTATGTAGCAGCAAACTGGTTTATGAAGATGTTACGGAATATCATCCTAAATCTTCTTTTTGCCTGCAGATATTCACGTAGACCACTTATGTGCGACTTATCACTCAAAGTGATACACTCTTCGTAGGCGC
The DNA here is from genome assembly GCF_000715545.1 of Opisthorchis viverrini. Classification (NCBI taxonomy): domain Eukaryota; kingdom Metazoa; phylum Platyhelminthes; class Trematoda; order Opisthorchiida; family Opisthorchiidae; genus Opisthorchis; species Opisthorchis viverrini. The sequence goes on along the minus strand of NW_008752255.1, from coordinate 28,525 downwards.
TTTTCGTGACTGAGCACTGCCAACTAGCAGACTTAGATTTGGTGCAGTAATCTTCAAATTAAGCTGAGGTAACGTTTGCCTGAAGCTTCTTTAGTGGTGACGTGCTGCTGACGTGTCAGTCCGAATAAAGTTGGTTTACCATAGTCTGCAGCGACGTCACGGTGAGAAACAACTACAGTAAACATATACGCAAGCATAGAATGGTAGTTAAGGGTGTAATGAAGCCTGGAAACTTTAACTGTCACTATGTTCAAAAAGTTAGAATTTAAATATTCGCCAACTATTTTATGCTTACGCTAAGTGTAACGTAACGATTTCTTAACAGAAAACGTCATTCTCATCATTGGAAAACCCAAAGTTGGCAAGGCACCACACCCCATCTACGGGTTTACTGATAAGCAACCAGTATCCGCTTAATGGCAAAAAGAATCCTAAACCGAAACTCTGCACTAAAGTATAAAACATTTCGTTCATGTTATTTACCTGACTTTGGTACGTGATATCAATTCATTTGCCCCAGGCAGTCGTTGGAAAACACTGAACTTCACAAACTTACCTGCGATTTGCGCTTTGGTGATAATTTTCATATTTGTTGCTATCCTATTCATTGTGACAAATAGTTTGATCTGTTTAATTTAACTATTTACTCATCTACAGGCCGGGGCCGCAAAGACCTGAACAAGTGTTAATGGGAAATAGCTGAATGAGCACACGGTTCATAGTTATTGCGATGTGATTTTGAGTGTCGCTTAGGCTGGGCAGCTACATGCTTTTGAAATTGACAAGGATAACGGCCCAAAAATTTATCATTCCTTGAGGAAGATGACAAAATATGCTAGATACCGTGGTCAGTATCAGTCGTTTTGTCAAAGACGGCTACTAAATGTTCGGAGGATGCCACATATACCGCCGACCAACAGGCGAGAGTTTGAGCTTGTTTCCACCCGAATCATCACGCAAAACGCAGCCATAATACAAATGGATATAGCGACCACAGCTGGTGCATTTTGGATGTCATCTTAAGCTGTCAAGTTTCTTGAAAGAAACTCATGTGTTTTCAATAAGACTTACACATACAAGAAAACGGTGTTTATCATCCGTAAGCCACCATCTCCAACATCATCATAGAGCATATCAAAATTTTTCATTGAATAGCGTGTGGAATGTCAGCTTGCTTGCGCTCACCAGTTGTTTACATCTCTGAGGGTCACGCATGTAGTGAAACTAATACTCGAACATGATGTGTGTTCATATTAACTGTGATAGCTTTTTTAAATGGGATACGAATTATGGAGAACCCATATATATGACTCCCCATGTTAACCAAATAGACACAGGGTAAAACTTCCCTTCTATTTTAAAGCGCCCTAAATGTTTCAAAAATTTAGTATCAGGTAGCGATGTTTGATGCTGATGTATTCCGAGAATGATACATTACGGTTCGTGCACTTATTGGGGCACAAGATTCTTCACAGAACTACGTCATTCACTAAGTCACATACAGATGTTACTCTCGATGGGGGATGCATTCCAGCAGTGTACTTGGTGTTTAGAGGACTTACACGGTAGTGTTTCAGACGGATACATACCGCCGTCTGGACATATACGGGGATTCGCACTTGCTCTGATGCACCGCGGTCATGCACCTGGAGAAACACGTTAACGCGTTTCTATAGGTTCTAACGCTTGTAGTCAAGTATACTGGCCAAAATTGACGGACGCATAATATGAAGGAAAGCCCCTGGCTACATACTAAGTTAACCAATAAATGGATAATAGCCAGTACATAAAATTCTGATATATATATATATATATTCTGATATAATACGCAGGGGCTTATCACCTTGAATGGAAGAACAGAACACCCGGATGACGTTCAAAGAAGTCAAAGTCGACTGTGTCACATTCAAGTACAAACAATGAGCGTGAATAGGAATTCAACCTACAAGGACTGCGCTTTAAAACAGCGCTGGGCAGGGTTGGATAGGAAGAAACGCTGTGCCCTCACAAAGCGATGGGGAATACTAGATAATAAACTGCGGATCTTTTTATGCAGAGCCTGATCACCATGACATTTAACATCTCAGTCCGATCCTAGAAAAAGTGTACTACTGCAGGTAATATATGCCTTGCCCTCGGTTGTGACAGTTGTAATCAGATACTGTCTATATTTCTTCCAACAAGAGAAATATGACGGAAACTAAATTATTGGTTCCATCCCAGTTTACAACCCACTTTCCCCAAAACACCTATGTGAACTTCAATCTCTAGATTCATATATATCTGCGTAAGCCGTCCATGAAACCTCACACTTCAGGTTTCTACGACATCTACATCAGCTTTTGTGATGTCCGCGAGAAACGGATAGAACTGAGCATAATAAAATAAAACGAAATGTTCAGCAAGTTATTGCAGTAGTGCACCACCCGTGAGTATTCAAGCATTTCACAGAAGTATGGCCGGAGATAACGCGTCACTCCAATGTTCATCGGATTCTCTTTGTAAAAATTGTAAGTGTGTTTCGAATATAGCCAGGCCCCGTTTAACTTTGGCACAATAAATAATCTTCGGCACTTGTTGATTAGGCATTTCGGCAGTGTGGTTTGGATGACAGTAGGTACAGGTAAAACGCACATGAACTTCACGGTAGAGCATTTTAAGGTGTCAACAAAACGTTCGCTAATAAAGTGGAGTTTTACAAGGGATTCCCCTAGTGTTTTATTTTTCAAAAAAATATATATAGTTTCCTTGAGGAAACAATAATGCATCGTTTGCTAAGGTGTTGCTCACGTAGTTGTTTATCCGCTCAAAGAATAAGGCAATG
>NW_008752255.1:24096-25418 GCF_000715545.1 Opisthorchis viverrini | reverse complement strand
CGTCGGGTGAACTGCTTTTCGGTTTGACGGCGCACCCAACCGTCATCGCGGATTGGTAGTGAAATCTGCCAACTCGAGAAGAAGCCCGCTAGGACGTTTTGTGTAATGTGGGAACATTCATTTTTCAGAGTATTCACATGACATTGCCTGTCGGTCACACGTGAAAGAAGGATATGTGAAAATGACTCAAACCTTGTCTTAAACCAGGGTATAATGTGTTCAATACACGCTAAATCCCCTGCCTGCTTGCATCCGCTTGGAGAACACGACCTATTTTGAGAAATCATGTTTCGGGACGTCCGAAACTACCATCCAAGTATTACAACGTGGTTCATAATAAGAAGAACACGTAAAAAAAGAACACGTAAGTATGGACACGGGTGTAATTTGTACACACGACCAAAATGGTCCGCTTTCGTGGCAGGGGGGGAATCATTTGTGTGCCCACAGCGCTCGCGGAAGCCAATCAAACAGACACGCATCCAATAAGCCACTCAAGTCACGCACTAGATCGATGGTGGAAACACGAACGAAAAGGCACAAGCGCAACTCTCTCCAACGTCGAAGTAGCTACTACACATTAACCGCTTGAATATGCGAATCGACTACAACTCGCATACTCCTGTGATTATTCGAAGTAGCGGTTTATATTATTAAGCGCTCTTGAAAAACTACAGTGACATTTCGCGAATCATGCCGGAATTTGTTTTACCCGTGCGGCAAACCTCAACTGGAAAACCAATGTAGACTGACCGTTTTACTTTTGAAAGCAAGAAGGCTGGCACAGTGGATTTATTTATTGGGAAACATCAACTGTGATGTTGCAGGCTATTGGATACGCGAGCAGAATTCGCATATGCATCTTGTTTATGAAAAGACTGTTTATATGCCCTCCAGTCAAAGAGATCCTTTTGAACCTAACAGGACAGGATACTCCTATCTACTAAAGTTCAAGATGCGCTATTAAATGATTCCCAAACTGCGTAATAAAGTTCAATTTTCAATAGAGGCAGAACAGAACGCTGATAAAACATATAGTACTCGCATGGTTCGTAAGTAATATCACCTCCTACACAACTTCCAACTCCACAGATTGTTCGCATGAAACCGATTTACAATTAAATCCAGAAGCTGGTGTGTTGGCCGCTTCTTAGGTGCATCATGCCATTTACGAAGCTAAGTCACATTAACTTTTTCACTCACCAACCTTCTTCAGTTGTATAGATTTCCCCTCAGCGGTGGGTAAAGACAAACGCAACTTGTGGACTTCCTAGCTCCCGGGATCCCGGTTCACTTCATTCAGGAAAGCGATGATTTCTCGA
>NW_008752255.1:3312-22761 GCF_000715545.1 Opisthorchis viverrini | reverse complement strand
AATAATAACAGATCAGCGTCGGTGTATATTCCGCGTATGACTGAGAGACCATTAGGCACCCGGCAATAGTTACGCTTACTTGAGCAAATGCGATTTCAAAAGGATTCGTCGCCGTTGTGATATTTGTGTCCGATAGAGTATCATTTTCTCCACTTTCTGCATTTCACAAAAAAAAGACAACGAAAGATTCAGTGACACTATTAAAAGTGATTAAGTACATTACTTTCTATAGGCCAGGCGCAGAAAAGTAAGGCCACCTATTTATTACCAGATTTGAGAGATGCGATTTCATGTAGAGGATGCGCCCCAGAGCTTCTCGTCAGCTACCTTCCATTCAGAACTTAACGAAAGACCATGAAAATGCATATGCATATACTGAGTTCTTTTGAAACGTTGGGTTGATGTTCCACAAGCATAAAGTTACGGATAAGTTGGTTAGGTATTCTTCCCCAAATTTCCTACCCGATTATAAGTGTCTGTTGTGCCTTCCATCTTATGACGTGTGGAACAAATAGCGGAAACTCACGGTGCGCAAAACCATTGCAAAACTCAGAAGCGTACACCAGTGGTTGCCCGCACCTAACGTTCTTTGAAATAACCCATTGTCTGAAAACTACTCGCAAATATCCGGTAACTGAAATTTTCCTAGTTTGCTTTTTGAATTTTGTTATTGTAACAGGAGACCAAAACTGATCTGCATGCCATACTTCATCACTACTGGCATGGAATTAATCAAACTGTATAGGTCAACTACAGCACGAGATAACCAGCGGCCTGCATTGTAAGGGACTTTTTCAATGAACTTTTTAGAAATGTGTGTTGTTTCTCCCGTAGAAACTTTGCTGCGATAAACTTCATACAACTGCATTTGATAAGGATAACATGGTGGGCATGATAATGGATGTTTGAATGGAGATATTTTACCGATGTAAATATCTAGACAAGTGCATTGGGTGAAGCTGAATCGTACACGCTTTCGTCTCTTGTGGTGAAATCTTCATATCTTGCCAACAGGAAACCAGATTAATAAATACCAAGGTATTTTTTAGACACAGAAACAAACATCGATAGAGAAGCGAGTTAAAACAGTTACAAATCCGGTTATTATTCATTATATATATATCCATTCAGAACATAACGAAAGGCCTTGAAAGCGCATATGCATATATTGAGTTGTTTTGAAACATTCTCATAAGCACACATTCTAGCGAGAACAATAGGTTTTGGACAACATTCCAAAGCACTCATTATAGATGTCGTGTAATAAATGCATGGACGGTGCTTCGATTGCATGATGGATAATATGGAGATTTTTGTGTAAATATTAAAAAGAATGTGTATTCAAATCATCGATTAGGTGGGATCCCGGACACCGTGTTTCCTGAAAAACATAGTATTTGTTGTTTTGCAAACGCGACGTGTCACAAGAGACGTCACTTTAGACCCGAAAAGTATATCTATCACTAATTGCAATAATTTGCCTCCGGTTCGCAACTCAAATCCGTAGGGGGCGATGGCTAGACACCCTTCATTCTAGTGATTGCTAGGATAATGAACTTTGCTCAGCGAAGGTTTGCATTCCACCTTCTAAATGAAACTTTGCTAAAATCTGGAGAGAGCATTTTGATGCGTGGCGTTTTCTTCTCCTTTTCATTAACGTAGGATCATCATAAAACAACTTGCATTTCTGAGTCTATACCAAGTAGCTTCAGACGATGGACCGTGAAATAACATTTGGGCGTCTCCATAGTGGTCACATGGCAGAAATGTTTCTCTTGCTGGTGGCACAACATACACCTGATCGATACCAGCGAATCTGAATATTTACTACAAGCCCGTGAACTGTGAGTAACACACTTTCGGATACCTGCACAAGCTTGAGTGTGGAGTGGAGCGCTGAAGCAAATTTCGACTATAACTCTATGGAGAGAGGGTTGCTTAGTTTTGCAGAAGTGAACTGTTGCCGGAGCTCAAATTCATATGCTCCAATTCTGCCGGAACAAAATCACACAGATGAGTAGCTCACATCAGAATACTTCACTTCTTTGAACACATTGTTATGCTTTTGGTGATCACGTCCACTCTACCTTGTGTGGACTTCTAGATATGTATATCAAAATAAACCCATGCTTTCTCGATGCTCTTCAAGACCAGTGGTCTGGTTTTTCGTCCATAGTTGATGGGTGTACTGGTAATTGGCCGATCAATTAAATATACCTAAAACAAACAGACAATCAACAGATTTACATTTTATTTTTGGTGTCTCTTTGCAATCATTTGTTGACCTTCCAAATTATAACGGGTATAAATCGAAAATTTATAGACCCGTTACGCGGTTGTACATAACGGTATTACCTCGACTCACAGGGGCACTACGCACGAAGCCTTCTTTCCATCCACAAGTGTGAAACTTCTCAGACAACAAACAATGGGAATTTTGATTGAAGCATATTTTCAGTCAACTTATTTTATATCAACACAATGTCAACAGAACACCATTTGAACACTAAAGGGCTGAAAATTGAATCTTACAGTGTGGTGGTACGAATGAACCCAGCAACCCAATTATCGCGTAAATCCAGCACGTGCAAGGGAAATAGAATCACTTGGATGATTGGCTGTCAATGTCAGATTCTGAAGATGAGGCTCCTAGTATCTTTATTGGGACCAACGACTTCGTTTTCGAAGTGGATCCAGGAAGGTTGGTGCAATCCCAACGGCACGATCCTGCGTTATGGAAGGATACAGCCGGCTTGTTTGATTGAAAGAGCATTACGAACAGAGAGGGAGATAAGGAATTGGACACGCTCCAGAGTCACTTTGATCGGCTGAGGCTAAATGAGGCTAGCATAACTTCCTGGAATGCCACTGATTGGGGAGTTATGTTCTTCGTGATACCTCGCGTCTTGAGACGGAGGCTTATCGTTCGATGCCATGAGATGGCACATACAGGGTGCACTGAAACGTACGACTCACTTCCGCAGAGGGCCTACTGGCGCGGGATGAGAAGTGAAGTGATGGATCATGTGGTGTTCTGGAAGCGGTGCCAACCTATGAATGGGAAACGACGGGGACAACCCACTTCTTGGAACCTAGCTCTGTCTGAAATTGTGGCGGGTTGTGTTCCGGTGACTTCATGAGCCCATTACCTGTGACAACCAACGGGAATCAATACATGGTGATAATTGCAGACCACCTGACGTGACGGTGGAGGCGACAGCAATGCCCAGTCAAGGGATGACGACGATCAGCGGAGTGGTAATGCACCACGTTGTTGCCAGCCATGGGCCGCCAAAAGTGATTCCAATGGATCAGAGATTTTACTTCCATGGCGAAGCCTTTAGGAATCGCTTCCAGATGCTGGGCACCAGATGGCTACGCAGGGCGCCATACCACCCGAAAACAAATGGCCTTACCTATCGCAAAAACCGAGTGGTCAATAGTGGCTGGCGGCCAAACGAGGTGACCTGGAATTAAACCTGCGGATGGTGTTCCTCGCTGGTCGTGCATCCATACAGCCTAAGAAAATCAAGTCCCTGTTCACGCCGATCTACTATCGACATCCGCGCCTTCCGGGTGGTCCAAACACAGATGTTTAACAATAAAGTTTTGTTTCTTGAGGCACGTATTTCCGTTAGTGAGGCGGCGTAAAATTTTCATTTTAAACATTTCCCGGAGGGAGAAATTTGCGTTCAACAGGATCTTGGATTTCGCACCTGCACCCAGATAGAATGGCGGTACTTTCCTGGAAGCCGGAACGTCAACAGATCCTCATATTCCCAGATGTTCAATGGAAATTTGGAGTGTTAGAAAACTGCTTGTTCCCACTTCCGAATGTCCACTGCGATTTCCTGCTTTTATTAACTAAAGCAATCATTTGTCTCGAGGCCCAAATGAGAACCCACGTCCATGAACACTTCTGCGGCGTCTTATCAAGGCCTGGTAAGCATTCTTGCATCAACTGGAATTAGGTTACTGATACTCCAGTATGCCTTACCAATACTTTAGGCAATCAGGAATATCACACATCGTGTCCCTCCAATATGTTTGTCTACGTACAGGTGGTTTCTCATTGACATGTTGCACAGTATATGAAAGGATTGCAAGTTTTCTGAATAGTGCTTTGACCAGTTCTGTTTTTTTAGAAAATAGAATCACAACGATCTCGTTTAAAAAATCGTCGTTCTATCATTATCCGGTCAGTTTTCTGAACCCACATCAAGGAAGACAGGACATGCACCAGAGTTTCTGTCACAAAAATCATGCACGAGCGGTGCCAAACAAAATTATGTGCCGTGATTTCAACTTCTCACAACTGATAAACGGGTTGGTGCCTTACGAATACTGCAACAGCGCACACTGCATTCTCTTGAGTTTTTTCACGTTTTAATGGGGTACCATAAGCGCAAATGTAGGTAAGCCTGTGAAACTACTTGATTTTGTCCATCGGCCGCTTCACGTGGGATGACACTGAATGAGACCATTACGGCTTAGCACCGGGTTAACACTAATGATGATTTTTGCAACAGAAATTTTCAATTGGAATGCCTGTACTACGCGTACTCGAAAGTCACTTTATCAAATCAAAGGTCCTTTCCATATGATCAATGCGTAATTAAGAGTGTCGGTGATTGCAATCTAATTTACGGGGAAGTCTGGCAACAATTCGCCTACTAAGCACTGGGGGGCGTGCAACGGAACCCATGTATTTGGAACCTGTTTTGTAGAAGACACATTTCCTCGTAAGTAAATAACTTTCAACAAATCAACCCAACGCCAAGTAGAGTTTACACAAACATTGCATGCATATCAATATTGATTGCTGTTAAGTATCCACTTGGTGTCCTCCTTATCTGCCACCAAAAAGTTTCTCCATCGCCCTCGTGAATTCTGCAACCCCTGTCAAGCTACCTGATGTTTATTCATTTTGGGCGGGTGTACTAGATAGTTTCTGGAGAGAATCTATAACAACCAATTTAATGAGCACAAATGTATTGTCATCTATTACGTGAAGGTCGTGACAGCTTTATTATGCATACGCGAAAAAATAAAAGCTATGCATTTCGCCTTTTTGAACGTTTCGGAAACCACCACTCTGTGAGAGCCATGAAATAACTTCAGGCGTACCCTAACAACTATGTAGGATCTATTTGAACGTCAAAGCGTAAAATCTCAATTAGTTCGGTAGAATGCACACATCTTATTGCTTGTGCGAAAAAATCTCTCAGCAGCCTCAAAGTGGCGTTTCGTATGGATGGTGCCGCTCGGTCTTCCAAAGTTTTCAAGCACATATTAATGATGTACTCGTACTGGAACACTGGGGTTGTCGACAATATAGGTTGCGTAGGCACGAAGTGTGTTGACAGGTACAAAGCTCAGGAAGTTTGTATACTGCCCTGTCCATGGGGGCTTTCTGTAGACAAACATTTGATTTGAATCCCAGGAAAGTTTGACTGACTTAACGTCCTATAATGCAGTGAATACTGGGATGGGCTTATTTGAAGTTGATCAGAAGAGCATCCATTCCGAAACGGTTTGATACTACCATAAACATATCATCACCACACACGTTCATTACGTGACGTACTTATTTGTTTCGCTATTTTTCAGACTAATTAATCACCCTTTCGATGATTCCCCACATTTCAAGACAACAGATCTATTTTATACAAAGTTGACTCCATATCAACCGTTTATCTATTGACGATTGGCTAACATTTATTTCTGAACGTGTTGTCGAAAATCTGTCCCACTTCCAACTGAACAACATTTTTCCCCCTTAATTTGTCCGTAGCACACTGCCCTTCGTGTGCCATCCTGTGTTGCTAACTGTCCAAGGGTCAATATAACCGTGATTTTTTCTTCTTTCTCCTCGCGATTTACTATTAATTTCCTATAGAACCACGTTCTACCTATTCATACTGTCCGTCCAGGTCCAATTCAATATATTGTTCACTGTCCAGTTGCAAATAGTGAAGAAACACAGGTGATGTTCGCAGAATCCGGTTTCGCCACAATTATTACTGATCTTCCGTTGGTGAATTACACTACATATTACCTGTCAGACAAGACAACTAGATCGTGCGTTCAGGCTAATTAACCAATTTTTTGGTTTCAGATCACGGTTTTAACACAGGATCGTACAATACCTTCGATAAAATTGCTTGCGTTGAATCTCCCGATTCAATCGACCAAGCCCCAGTTTGCCCACAAAAATATCACTCAACAAGGGACCAGGAGGAAAAGGCATTGCAACTTTGTCAATTAGTCGGTAGAGTGTGGAGTTAAACTGGGATTATTTGTCGAGAGTACAGTGAAAGTGTAGTTCGTTTACCGGGCTGGTGGGTACTAGGCTTGGCAAATCCGATGAACCAGGGTAATAAAAGATAAAATCTATAATCCAATAGTAGGACGTTAGTCAAATAGGACGTTACGTCAAAAGAGCACATCAATTTTGGAATGCTATCCACACTTTTTTTTCGATCCGCAAACTCAAATGTGTCACTGAGGCACTTATCGCAACAGTATGAAACGTTCAATCTAGCAACCGCTGTTGTTATGGGTCATTTATGAAACCATATTCGCCTACATATATATATATACCAGTTCACAATTTATGGGCTTCATTATGGTCGGCAAGGCCTGATATTCCAATACTATGCTGAATTCAGATCCGTGTTCAAGACCCAGGATTCCTCAGCGCGAAGCACGCTATCGTCAACATTCTTCTAGGGTCGACTGCCCGGCTGCAAGTCTGACCGAAACATTTCTTGGAATGGCTGATTTAATTGTGAACTGTTCATGCGTGGTCGTTCAGCCGTTTAGTGTTCCATCCGCTTCCAGTTTTCTCAGTGGTTTCCAGTGCTGCTTCCATTTATCCAAGAAAACGACGCCATGATTTCGTCCTCAGGACAATTAGATGTGCGAACGGATTGCGCAAATTTTATTTGAAAGGAATACTGCGCATTCGGATTTCTATACCGCACAAGTTGGCGTGTTAGGCGCACGCTCAACTAGGAGTTCACCCAGGTTTGACTGGATATTGCACGTGTTGTGAAACCTTTCACAAAATAATAATGCGAAATTGCTTTGACCTTACCCGGAATTACGAGAAGTGTATACTGACTTGTTATGTAAAGGCTAACGTACTTCAGGTAGCCTTAAATTAAATAAACGTCGGGATCTACGCATTGCAAAATTCAGCTCAGCGGCAAACAGGTGCATATTTGAGCTTCGTAACACAGAAAAATATTGTAACCGCTTCCACTGAGCAAGACCTTTACAACGTGGATCCACCGAGTGGATTTTTACGATTCACAAAGCAATCCTAATATCCACATTACTTCAAAGCATAAGGTGTTCGGGGTGTCACAATTAAAATGGCTGAACCAACATGCATTGCTCGCGTAGTACATCTAATGGACATACGTGTCCATTATAGCCGCATTTATTCGAAATATATAGCGTCCACCAAATGTGCGTTTCTTTCTCATAGATTTGTCATTCGATGGTTGTTTATCGGGGAGGAAGTCGGATTTTCATGTAGCCACTGAAAATTTTAAGCACTATTCATTTTCTTTTGAGGTGAAATGCAATCAGTCCAATAAAAGTGGTAAAATGATATGTGCAGCCAACAAAACTTAATGTTGACATACCATTTTGGATTTTACACTGTTCCAGGTGGACAAAAGCTACTTAAATCATCAGAAGTTTACAGGGAGCACCGAACAATAACAAATTGTATCCTGGTGGTTAATTGTCGCAATCGTAACAAAATTTTGAAAAAAGTATGCATGAATCGAATCAATTGAAGGCGCCTCCTGGTTCAATAGAATGAAAAGCTGCCTGATGTGCATGCTATATGCATACGTTTTAGTTCCTCTAAAAGGCCCCGTCGTTATCGTGAACACAGGAATATATACGCCAAAAGGGCACTACATACCTGTCCCCGGAATACAAAACATCCACGATACACATGTTCACTGATAGTCATTAGGTTCTCTAAAACAAAATCTTCGGTCGAATGCTTATTACTTTCGAAAAGCTGCCCGCAGAACGAACTTTGGTTTCAAATATTTTGAATAAACGGAACCCTAGGTTTTGCGGTAATCACACATGGTTACACTCGTAATCTACCGACAAAACATGTGTCCGTTTTTTGGTCATGCCTGACGGACAGGCAGCGGGTCCTCTCACCGTGTATACTGATGACGAGCAAAAGAGGTTCACGGTGATTGTCTGAGACATTTCCAACAGGGTACTTAGGACAATGACTTGCCCAGAAATTGTTGATGACAAAGTAGGTCAATGCTATTAAAACGGAAGAAAATATGCAACATGCAAGGGTGACCATAATCAGACGTGCTTGCCTCTGACATTGATCAAGTGACTAGTTGTTTACAAAACGGTAAGTGGTGTTTTTCTCAGAATACAAATAGTGTAGCCAGGGAAGGTCAACTTGGTGACATGCTTGGAAGACTCACTTGTGTTTGTAATGTTGCCCCCTTGTTATCTGGGCCTCAGCTTACTGTTCCGCTAACAAATGGAATGTTATACGGCCGTTATGTAATTTAAGCCATTCGGTCTTTATCACACAGAATGTTTCGCGTGCATCGCGCATCAAGTCGAGTACCTTTTCTCTCAATAAAATATTCAAAGAGCTCCTTGCTTCAGAGCAAGTTAAGACTAAAATATTTGCATGGAATCCGCTCACACAAACCGCATCATCGTGTAAGTAGAAATTTGAAACAAGCTATTCGTCTTAAATTGGGGTAAAATGAAGAACAGTGACACCTGAAGCTAAACGGAAAGACCTGCCTTCATATAATACACAGCGCATAAGAAATAACGTTGATGTATCTGACCAGAAGCACACATTTTTACAATATGCAAGTTAATGATACTTCCCGGGTTTTATTATTATTGTTGAACAAAAAATTAACATAAGTTCACCTCGGAATGTTTTAAGAAAACATTTCTCAAGGTTTACTTCACATCCGTTGAGCAACTCGCATGTGACAAAATATGCTGCAGTATCAGTGCAAAAATAGAAAGCGCGGTAGTGCACTTCTTCTAGCCGAAAGCAATAGGATAATTTCCGAAAACCATACAATCAGGGGATAAATATGATTTGTACGATTTTAATCCCCTGACCTCAAGTGCAAACGTGCGTAAAAACTCATGAGTCTCGCGGAACATTTGTTGCCGTGTTTTTTTCGAGTACACAGGCAACTGACGTCATACGCTGCCGTACGCTAATCAGCGGTGTAAATTTCCAGTGCTCCGACTACTCATAAATTCTTACGCATAAGGCTTAAAACCCCATTGTTTTCATGGCTAATAAAATTGCCATATTGTTTTCATTCCGTTTTATTCTATGCGAGACCTTCCAAAATGAAGGAATAAGCCACGTTTTACGCCGCAATAAGACAAGCTGACATGATCGTTAAATACCTTGCCGTTTTTGTTCAAATTACGTTAATTCTATATGTTCGAAAGAAGGTAGGTTCACTAAGGTTCTGAGTGACTACAGCGGCCGAAAATTCTCAAACCTCCACTCTAGGGAAATATCTTGAATAATCCCGTACATACGTTGTCCACCTTGTTGCAAATGGTTACTACGGTCTTGAAATTATCATGCTCTACTTTCAAACATCTTGCCAAATGAATCACACCGTATCCATGTTTGCACTGACAAAGAAGAAACTTGCAGACGTTCCGGTAAATTCTCCCTTCTAAATCTCTGACGTCACAGCAGTTGCATGTGCCTGACAGTTACTCTCAAAAACGTCCTCTGAATCAAGCAACTTACTGACTAAATACTCTAAAAGTCGATGAGTTCCAGTTCTGCCAGACCTACGGATTAGCAACAACCTCTGGAATAAACGGCATTAGAGGTGGAATACATCCATAAAAACATCGAGGGTGATGAAAATTTGAACTAAATTCAAACCCAGTTTTTCGCTGCTTATGCCACAACCGCGAAATGTTTAACAAAAATTAAATTCGGTTTTACTATAACTGCACTCCGGTTGTAGAACCGATCGTTGGGGGTGTTATAGATCTAACGTGCCGTGCCCTATTCCTATTGACACGCACTGATGCAACTGATCAAGGAGATATTTTTGGCGTTCCTTGATCAACGTTCATTGAGAGTCCGCTTCGTGGCAGTTGATAGTATTTCAGTGTGTACTTTTCATTATCTATCACGCAAACATTATCAACTGGCGTCTGTGATCTTGATAGGAAGCGAAATACCCCAAGTGGAACACACTGAACATCAAATCTAGTGTACTAACTGAAGCTCAGTTAATCCTGGCAAATAAAATCGTTGTTCTATTAAATTGCATACGTTTCTCATATAAAAATGTTGAATGGAATGCTGGAGTCGTTATCACTTGTACGTACATTGTAGCAACAGCAATTGAGTGTTCCTGAAATTTACTCTCCAACACGTCCTCTAGTTTATGCAAATTACTGACTAAATACTTTAAAAGTTGAGTTTCAGTTCCGCCATGTTTCTGCATTTTTTCAACAAATTTTAGTTTTCATTTCACGTGTTTGCAGGATCATTTATTTATATATTTGTCGTGCTTGCAGATGGAGACGTGTATCGGCCTGTTCTTGCTTCAACCTGATGTTTTCTGTTCTCTGATAAAAGCGTTCCGTATTTCGTGTCCGTGTTCTAGAGTTCGCCAATTTAGTTCCGGCCAGTTTACCCATGCGTCAATCTGCAAATCGCGTGGGCTACATTTTGTCCTGATTCTAACATTATGGTAATGTCCGATCCTAAGCCAGCAAACCCCTGGGACAATACATTTGCCGACAACTGAACTCCAACTTAAAGGGAAAATGCATAAACCTTTTCCAAAAGACGGGAATTGTAACAGCGCTACACCTTGAAATACTGGTTCTCACAAGAGATTCCCGGAAAAACGCATAAACACTGGTGATTTTAGATTTTGCGCTCGAAACTGTATAAACGTTTGCGCGACTTGCAGGCCACAGGGGACATCTGTTGGTAGGTTATATTAGGTTTCCAATAGAAAAATCTGCGGTAACTGGAGTAGTTTCAGATCAAATGATCATTTGCATACATTCTACCATCGCTCACGAGTTCCTAATACTATATTACGTAAAGGCATTATATTATATACACCGACAATTGGGCCAGAAAATGAACCTACTTAATAGGGTTTACTAAATAACAATTAAATAGATTTTATTGTTAACATGGCCTGAAATGTGTTGATGCAAATTTTGCAAACACGTGTACTCAATGGACGACCGTGCTTAAAAACGGTGAGTAATTTCTTGGTATCGCTATTGCTGTAGTTTTTTTTCTTTCCTTGTAACCGAAGAAAATGATGCATTCCTAATATGTGCACAACGGATTTTACAAAATGCGTACGTGTTCTTTGTTACGTTACATTGTGCTCATTTCATCGGAACCATCAATACCATAAATAAGTAGGCATGCAACCCTTCGATTGGTGGGAAATTCCTTAATAGGAATGGAATTGCCAGTGAGATGTTTACCATAAAAATACTATTCAATTACTCATAAAATATATTGTTCCGTTAATTGCAAGCAACTGGAGAGATGTTCAATGAGTGAGATTTTCACTATTCGGTTGCTTTAAACTGCGTGATTGAATCATGTGCTATCTTGTGAAATAGGTAGTCTCACCTGAACGTACTCAAAATCGCTTTACTGCGGTTTTATTGGGAGCGTAATGCACCCAAATAAAAGCCGTGCCATGTAAATTTGGAGCTAATTCGGGCTTGGGCGTCAGCGGAAGGATACAAGCATACCATATCGATTGCCTCCAAAGACCTCTGTTAGCAGCGTAGTGTACACCATTTAATAACCCGCAATCATTAAATATATGCCATTCCGCAGAATACTTTAGCTATGGGTTGAACTGTACTAGAATTTTATTCTCCTTGTACCAATAAGACTAATATTTGTTTGGAAGAATTCATAAATATATATTTTTGGCAAACTCCAGCACAGATCTGTAAGCCAGAAGCCGAGCTCATTGTCAAAACATTCATGTTAACGCGTTTAATGGGGCGCAGCACTTGTATGGTGACCACGTTCCCGAACATCAGAAACACGGCAGGAATTTCCTGAGCGCATGCCAAGCGCTAAGCAGTTTATGGAGGATTCCAGTTAAACTGGCCGCCGCATCCGACGTTTGGTACATTCATGTGACGTATCATGTCCCAAATGGGTGAAATAGGAACAGATTTTCTTGAAAGCCTACTCGAAAAGTTACCGCTTATAATTACTACTTTTCCGCCACAATGAGCCATGTGCATTCATTGTCTGAACTCTGGATCTATTGCGTCCTGCATACAAACTTGAATATATAATTCTGACACTATTTGGCTAGAGGTTCACAAGGAATTTGCAATACAGCCCCTTCAAAACATTTGGTCCTTGTATTCTGGCGTAGTACAAACTGCAACAGAAATAGCGAGCTAGAGGTGGATTGTTGAATACTACCGGTGAAGCACACGTCTGATAGTTTTCCTCGCAATTTCTCCTCGAGTTATTTGGAATTACCATTTTGCGAGGTCTAGGGTAGCACACGCAAACATGTTGATAGCAACTATGGGGTTCAAAAAAACGTGAACTACTTGTTTCGCTAGCTGATTTGGTCTTCCTTAGGTAAATATTAACCCATCGTTAAAGGAAGGTATTTCCTTTGTTGTTAAAGCGATGAAATGTAAAATTTTTGCCATTGTATACAATCCTTTATCACAGTTTCCTGGCCCAAACATTTTGTCCGCCAGGAACAGACGGGTGTAATAGGGTCTTAACTTGTACCGATTTTCAGCTTTATGTTACCCATCGTGTTGTAGATTCCCGCATAAGAACATGTTTAGCATATATGAAAAAAGACTGGTCTTCCGCAAAATCATGCGTTAGACAAAAACTCCAAGTTTACTCACACATCAGCATTGAGTTCAGTTAAGTCAAAAGGAAAGGGTGGGAACTATGCTTTGGTATCTCCAAAATTATCTACAAAGTCAACGTTAGAAAAAAATTAACGAAAAATAAATGAACGGAAAACGAAATCAACCTTTCTGTTTGATGCTGCAAAATAAACTGGCAAATATATCAGTGCGTTTGCTCATGAATAAACTTGGTTGCTAGGACTTATGTGCACCAGTATTCTACCCTGTGTCTAACTTGAACGTTGGTCACTTGGTGAATAATGTGTTGCTTCACACAAAGCTAAGGCAGACATTCAGGTGCAATATTGTAAGTGTATATTCGTTTGTTCTCCGCAAAGAGTGAGAAAGGGGCGAGAAGTTGTCAGTATGTGGGGCCATCAGCCTACCTTTTGATCAATGGACATACTGCGGGGCAGATACGTTAACGAAATCGATTCGGTGATTTGCGCGTGCAATATCCCTGGCAGAACTGCGGTTATTCCATAATCACACTGAAGAAACATTCTTCAAATCACAACAGAACAAGTTTTGGATACTAAATTCTTTAGATACTAACTTGGGCACCATAAATCTACAGACTGATTTACGCTAGGAAAATGAAAACTCGAACTACCTGAACGGTGATCAAATTGTATTGCCTTTGATGACCAATTCCGTCGCCCGTCATAGCACAGTATTCGGTTCGTCCCTAAAGCACCTAAATGCAAAATTGGGGTCACCAAATGTTGCCAAGAATGAATGCAGTTTCTCCGTTACACACAGGATCATTAAAGATTTCCGCTGATGGCGTGTTCAAATCACTCCATAATGTGGCAACCACTCCGAAAAACAATATGGGGAACAGCTGGAAATGAGCATGACTGTGCTTTTCCTAAACGTTTCCAAATTTGATGGCGTATTATATAACGCTTGGCACCAGAGTCCTTGGATGGATTTGAGAAACTACTTGAGGTTTAGTGTTTCATACAAAATGAACAATCTAGATTGTACTGATTTACAGCAATCAAACATTTCCCAAAAACATCCATGTGCATTATATATCAAAAGAAAATCTGGAACGAATATCAGCCATTCACCAATGTTGACAGATCATGCGACAAATAGTAGCCGAGTTGGTATCAATGACGAACAACAACTGAAGCGTGATGTAACCACACCAACTTCCATACTTACATTCAGCAAAAAAATACAATTACGTTTAACCCCCGGGGCATGAAAAAGGTTGCTGTTGATATCTTGCCCAGTTCGGCAACTGATTTGCAAAAGTTTTGTCGCCATTCCAGGGACATCCTCAGTGCGGTGTTAATTGGGTTGTCCCTCTCTTTGGGCCTGAGTTTATATGGTTTGCAAAAAGAAGTATTTGCGCTCCGATCTGATCGGACATTGATAATCATCCTTCTAGGATGCACGATTTGGATCTCTGTTGCGTTTCGGTTTGCAGTTGTGCTTCTTAAGACCAAGCTATTTTGAATTTCCGTCAGGTGTTTTCTGTTCTGACTGGCCCGTTCGTGATCTGCATTGCACTGTTCTGGCCTGCCTCGTGCTTTTGTTGAGAGATCACAAACGGGTTAACATTTTTTTCGAGATACGTCCACTAATACCACTACTACTGATACTGAAGTTTCTGACGCTCAAAACAGCTAGCAGAAGGAGGACGTTCGCCCGCCGACAAGCCCCCACGCGTGCTTGGAATGTCACATACTTCCATGTAGCGTAATCCGTCAACCCCCGATCAATCGCCCCCGGACCTGGGTGTTTCCAATAAGCAGAGATGGATGGATGGCTAGAGTTACGATGCGCGTACACGTATTAGGAACTATTCACGGATCCCCACGGAAAAGAACTATGG
This sequence comes from Opisthorchis viverrini, assembly GCF_000715545.1. Classification (NCBI taxonomy): domain Eukaryota; kingdom Metazoa; phylum Platyhelminthes; class Trematoda; order Opisthorchiida; family Opisthorchiidae; genus Opisthorchis; species Opisthorchis viverrini. The sequence continues at coordinate 7,946 of NW_008752255.1, read as the reverse complement.
TGAATTTTCAATCTCCCATCAGTGATTCGCAGCAGTCGATCAAAAGCATTCATGAGTTATTGGATAAACTAAAGACCGAATTCTGAACAATAACAACAACCACCCAATCTGCCACAAATAGAGTTACATTTGGACACTATTCAAGCTAATTGAAGCGCACTACAACAGAGTAGATTCTAAAACAGAAATGAAACGTCTATACAAAACCGGTTACCGAAGGAGTTTTATCTGAAGATCTCTGAAAACAATGCAATTAAAACAATATAACGATCAGAAGCGCAAAACACAAACAGACTACCATTGTCACTGGTACCACCGATGGGGAAGCATGCAAATTGTATGTGTTCTTGTACATCCGCCTTGGGCCCTATGCAAAGTGAGATTTATTGCGGAAATTGTGGAGACGAGTTGTGGCATTTTTTTGGATTTGAGCAACAGTCAACATATCCAGGCAAGTTCAGCAAACGCGTTCAAAGAAAAGATGGATATTTAGCTCTTGCATTCAAGATATATATGAGAGTTTTGCGTCCCTTTCCAATGGTTCGCTCTATTTTTGCATTCATTCACCACCAGTAAACGTTTTACATTGGCTTAGGCAGGTTGACAGCATCTCAGACATCGCGCTTCCATCCGGTGATATAGCATCTAGGCGCCCCGTTATCCATAATTCGATTCCTAGTAGTTCGAATGCCCTTAAATATTAATGTTCTGGTGCAAATTGCTCGTTTTTGTTTCCTATATGATTGGGTTCGAAATATGGGCGGATATTGTTTTGTTGGTTGAACCACGTAGGACCCAGTTCACTGCGTCTGGGTAGCGCACCGCACTCTGCTAGAAAACGATCCGGAATTTTCGTCTGGCTATTTTAATTCAACCAAATTAAGCTGAATATTTATGAACTCTTGGCGGTCCCATGGCACAGCAGTTCTATATCCGATGTGGTGGTGTTCTCGCAACCACTTGAGAATCTTGATTGCAAGCCCTCACCTCCTCGATCCCCTAACTGCAACTACGAACAAATTTTTAACTTGACTTAACTTCCTCCGCGAGGAGTTCATTTAACCTGATCAAACTCTGTCTCTCAGTTACCATAAATCTGCGCACAGCACTTTGTGCGTTTAAGCTGATCTAACGAACTTTGATTCATGAAACGTGCGGGAAGGAATGTGGCTTGATGATTTCTGATTTCAAACGGCAACTTTGGACGTCTACTAACCCTCTACAGATCGCTCGTCTGATCAATCACTTTTCTGGAATCATCGGCATCGAGATATATAATTCGAGTGTGTCTGTCCTCATTTGCGACTGCCCAGCTTTTCAGGATCCACAAACCAAGCTAACTCTAATGCCTGCTTTAGGCTTTCTGTGGTTAGTGCGACCCTCCCTTGTAATCCGTAACCTACCTAGCCCAAGGTTAAAGATATAACCCATTTAATCGTACTATCATTTTACTGCAACCGGCCAAGATTTCTAGTCTACAAGTGGCTCTTCTTAAACAAGCTAATGGCTAACTATCGCACGAGGTAAAAATGTGCGAGCTTAATCTTTCGGGCGACTTGAAATTCTTTGACTACTATGTTGGATGCATACACGAATTTTCTAGTCAATCAGCATGCCAGATTTCATTAAATGTTTGATTTCTCTCTGGTTTTTTAAAGCCGTGCTCACAATATCCGAGAAATACACTGGTTTCACGATATCTATCAACAAACTAAACGGGACAACATAGTTAGTAAGAACATGCTTACATTATATTTTAAACCTCAACCTGAAGACTCCAGATATGCTTCGCATCAGACTGTGTTGACTAAAACCGAATTCTTCCACTGGTTAGTTTGTGTAAGCGTCTCTGATGGCGTCTGTCTATGACGAAAAGTTTCGAAATAAAATTGGTTCAATTTGATTCTTTACAACCATTATGTATTGGCCTCTATGTTCGACAAACAAATGACCAGGCTGCGACAGCCAGTATTATTTTCCTTACGGATAAACGCGAGCCCGGCCTTGCTAACAAATGCGCGTGAAACTGCGGTGTAATTCCTGGCCGCTGATACCTCTCTGAAATGCACTTCTTACTCTGCACTATTATTACTAGTAATAGTGGGAAGGTCAAAGCTTGAGTATTTTGTTTCAAGCAGTGAAGTATAGGTGACGGAGTAGCCGAAATGGGTGATATGTTTTCTTCGCACAGCATTGGAAATTCGACGTTGCTAAAATCCATTACTGAGCTAGACTGCATCAAGTTCCATCTGTATTTAGGAACATTGCTTTAAGCCCGGCAATTAAATTCACATCATTTAAGTAAACGCCGTATGGGCTATAACCTGCTGCCGTCCATTTCACCCGCTCCGATATAAACTAAGAACAGGCAAACAGTAAACTTCAGGGGGCCTGGACAATTCCGATTACAACAACACAAATTCTGCCAGCCTTTCCGTTGATGTTGCGCTATATATTCTTATAGTAGCTTCTTGCAAATTATATCTGATAAGTATTTACTCCCTGATTGGTGAAACCTGGTTTTCGAGTTTCACACGTCGTGTCGTGTGATTGGGTGTCCGCACCTTTTGGAATCTGTCTGCTTCTTGTTGCAGAACAATGATAACAACTCAGTGTTCCCAAAGTACAGACATATTTCATGAACTCAATAGGTTCACGAAAATTCGGTAAAACGGACCCACCTAGGAAAACTGTTAATTGCTATCTCGGAGGATTCATTGCTTTCATAACAATTTTAGTGTTTTATCAATCGTGAATATTGAACTGCTCTGTTTCATGAAAAAAGATTATGGTACAGCATTTGCCATGATGATTTTAAAATTTTGCGTTATCCGAATTAGGTATCCTGTCGATTTTTGAAGATGGATTTTACCACGGCTTCCTAACACAAGCACATGCTGATCAACCAAATAAGGTATCATTCAGAGGCTTTCGTTTCGCCTTATGCCTTTGCTAATGTGTTTCTTTACGTCAGATAAACGAAAACCCATTTGTTGTACGCATGCTTAATTTAGCCATGTTCTCGACATCCGAAAGTGCTCAATGTTTAGTACACTTACGCTCCCATTGTTTTATTTTCAACTAGCTTGCTGTTGTGTAGCTATGTATTTTCTTGTAATCAGTGCTTCAAATATGAACTGTTTATAGGATATCGTTTAGACACTTGGTGCCTCCATCTTTATATTTTCTCTAGTGCTTCACAATGTGTTTCTCTATGCTGTACGGATTTATTCAACGCTCATAGGCCGACATTCATATATTTCAGCTTACTCATGCAGGGCATTGTGCGATACCTGATTGTGGTACTGAATACCAATTAAGATATTCCGGACTTTGGTCCTCTGAATTGATGTTCACAAGTAGCCCATCCATTCAAAGCAACCATAAAATTGACAGCAAGTAAAACATAAGCTGACAAGCCTGTACTCTTAAACAGTGGTTAACCCACTCACACCACTTGCATATTGCAGGTGATAAACATGCACGCACGATCATGGGCATTATCGTCGCACTGATTTCAAAATTGTTGCGTTCGCAAAATCTCCATTTGCTTCCATTAGATTCGTCATTTGAGGTCTGTTTTTTGGAGAGTAAGTCGCCCCTTCATCTGCTCTCCTTGAATATTATGAGGGTTTGAAAGACGATTATTCTATTAAACGTCGTTGCAGAAGTTGTCCATCCCTTAGCAAGGATGAAGGACACACAATTGTTTAACTCTTGCATATACAAGTTCAAAACTGGTCTTTGGGTGTCCCGTTAGTCGTATCTTTACTTTCTTGAGAATGTTCTGCGAACCAGCGGAAAAAACCTCCAAATCGGAAACTTGGAATAGAGAAAGGCATAGGTTCCACGAAACACACAGGTTTACCAATAAAATAAATATCCTTTATGGGCTATGGGTACCTGACAGGCAGCTGTTTGTTAAGATGTGGATGCTGAAGAAAGGAGGAGGCACAGTGGATAATTGGGTGTTTTCTTAGATGTGAAATACAAATAAACAGTGATAATATACTGTATTTTTTAATTTTGCTGAGACGTGCACATAAGTTGATGGCTGTGGAAGTTCGCAACTATCATTTAATTGAGTAAAATTATGCAACAAAAATGAGTAAACATAACGAGACATGTTGGCCACTCACACTGACCAAGTGGTGGAATATTTGGAAGCAGGTGAGTTGTGTTTTGTTGTTAACACAAATACAATAAAAAAAAAAGGAAAAATTTGGTGCAAATATTCAATGGTCTCATTGCATACTAATTGTTGTGTACGTGAAAATTTTGTCTATGAAATTACCCAATCCAATCAAATACCCAAACCGTTCCAAATTTGATGAGTGACTTGCATGAAAAACTCACCCTTTTTGATGCAGTAACCTGGTTTTCTGGACCACAGCTTATCGTTTCATTATAACTGCAACGTTATACTGCCTTATGCAACCGAGAAATTTCAAGCCTTTCGGTCTCTATCATTCGGACCATTCTCGAGCCTCACGCATCAAATCAAGTACCTTTGTTTCCAACAAAAATTCCAAAGGGCTGTCGGGTTCACAGGAAGGTAAATCTAACACATATACATGAAATAAGCTCACGCAAACCGCGTGATTAACGAACTCGTTTCGTACAGACAAATGTGA
>NW_008752255.1:0-2404 GCF_000715545.1 Opisthorchis viverrini | reverse complement strand
ACAGCTTACTGGCAATCAATGTGATAAATACCATGGTCGATGAAATGCATCCAAAGCAAAAACCCTGGCGTATGAATATTTTGAGATAATTTGAGCTCTGGTTGTTTGGCGCGTGTTGCCTGCATGCAGATGAAACTGGCCGTAAAACCGAGGAATCATCAGCGATACCTATTTTCATAACAGCTGCTCTTCTACGGTAGAATAGAACACTCCCTGATCACTATATTTATCATTGTCTGCCTCCAAGCCTATTGACATGAACTGATGCGAATGAACTAAGAATTCGTTAAGACATCACCTAAAAATGTCTATTGGGAGTACCATCCATGGTCATTGTCCGTCCCAGTATCTATCATACAGAAATTTCTGGCCGAGATCTTGCGAGGAAGCCGGTATATTGCAAGTGAAAAATTCTCATCATAGAAACTAGAGTATTATCAATATATGAGTACAGTTAAAAACAATTTTTCTAATGAAATACATACGCCGCATAAATTATGACGCTCAAATTTTCTTTGGAAACGATATCATACGTGCGCAGACTGGGGAAATGATTAAAACGGTGAAGTTTACACACACAATAATTTTTGTTATAAATGGAATCGCTTCAAATGGACCGGCGTAAATTTTACTCAAATTAACCCACGGATTTTCCTTCATTCTCATTCGGATGGAAGTACACAAAGTTGACCATGCGACCAAATATGTGTTGCTAACCTGTTTAGGTTCTTTCAATAGAATTTTAATTCACCATTCTGAATCACAAAATTTAGTTGAGCCAATGCGTATAGTTTGCGGTTATATAGATATGTTAGGCAGAGGATTTCTCGCACGCGCGCATTTGTTCCATGGCACTGATTTATTCATCCTCCTTCTCGGAATCGTCAATCTTCGTTATATTCCACCTTATTTACCTCGAGCAATTAACGAATATCTACGTTTCATGTTACTCACTGTGTGCGGTCATTACCACGCTTCAATGGATAGTTTTCACATCCGGTATGAGCGGCAACACCAGATTATCTGTGTTATCACTGTCCGTCCCGCTTCCTAGGCTCAACCACAAATTTGTGTGTGGTGGAAGATTATCTGCTTCGTAAAACTAACATACATTATTAAGATTATTCCTTCCGATCCAAGGATGATTTCTTTTGATAAAACTGTAGTTTTCAATAGCATTTTCTACAATCTATTACCGTAAGCACTCAAAAGATGATGATTTCAACTTGTGTCCCAGAAAATGGTTAACATAACCATTGCGCGAATCGTATGCCCAATGGAAACCCTTGCTAGTGGGCGATATTGCCAAGACCAGAGCAGTTTCAGTTGAAATGAAAAACGCGCGATATTCTCTCATTTAGCTTACGAGTTCCTTAAATGATATATATACATATATATATGTATATATAACATACGGACTATTATTTTCTTGTAACAATCTACACTATAAATACTTTCATGATGCCGTAATCGTGATGTTTGTTTGAAACAGACCATGGATCGGTTATAACGAAAACGCGAAAATGAGCATCCACCGCCGTAGACATGTAACGGTCAAGTTAAAAGTTGACTTGTTTACGTGCTGTTTTTTGCGCTCTTCCTGGCGGAAAATCGTAGAATAAAGAAAACAAAAATACTGGATTTTGAGATGCCCCAGCTATCTTCATGCCCTTCGTAGAAAAGGCGCTGATATCATCGGCAGTAATCAAGAGTGCGAAACATGAGTAAGGCCGGAAACTGTAGGATAAACCGGCTCTACTAAATTTCAAACAAACATATTTTAACTAAACGCGGTCTAAATTGTGCTGATAAGTTTGTAAAACAATTGTGCTAAAAAACGATCGTGTGTGAAAAACGGTAAGTAATTCGCCCTTCCCGCTCTTACGATTGTTATGAAACATAACGCTTCAGAAGTTCATCCTTAATGCGTTGTGTTGGAATTCTTCTAAACTGCATAAAAATAATTTGGTGTAAGCTCCAAATAAATGTATTCAGCTGACATTTTAGGCACAATACACTTGAACAATTTCAAAAAGCCTAACCACTGGATGATTCACATTGTTTTACTGAGTACTTGACACTTCGATGTTCCAGACAGAATAATTAGTTTACTACCCGTAAGTCATTGCAGAAGTGCAGATAAAAAGCGTCACAGTTTAACCATAATTTCCCATCATGTCATTCTTATTCCGGTGCGTTTCATTTTATATTCAAATATTTATGCAGGATCCATGCTGCGATAAAAAAAACAGCAGCTAGTTTCTCAATAGGCTGTCGACTATCGGAGCCAATATTCCAATATTTCCAGTGTACAAATAAAATTATGCAGTACTAATATATGTGCGCTGATTTCTATAAAATGCCAAAACAGTGCATACGTGTGTTTACTTTGTGCACTGTACAT
>NW_008752254.1:163283-164829 GCF_000715545.1 Opisthorchis viverrini | reverse complement strand
ACGTAAGTAAACCTGAAATTCCAATTATGCACGTTGTCATCGATGGCTCAAGACATGTCGGTATGTGAAGGATTCAATCTTTGTGCGTAAAGCAACGCCGTTTTGATGATTGACGGTCAAAAGCTCATTGTGCGCACCACAGCTGAATGTCGTTTTTCCGTGGTTAACAGTCGCAGAACCGCGAAATTTTTCACCCTAAATACGGTGGCATGTAGCTCGTTGTTGGATAAGCATCGATATAAAAGTTATCACACAGTAACTCCTTACGCCTTGCCTATATTTGTCATGTGATATTTCGTAACCTCTTGCCAGTATAACCATGTTATACGCGCATAACCACATGTATAGTTAAGCGTTGGGGAATGTTTTAGTGACAACGACCAGTTCTGGAAGTACTTTTCTGGATCATCTGGTTGATTCACCACAGGGATACATATGAAGTTTTCATTTGAGCATTCGCGTTTGCAAACTTACAGTTGAAGGTTCATTATTATTGTACAAGCATAATGCCACACTGGGACAAAGCCATGTGCTCATTTGTCTTCTGGATTTTATTTGTCGAGGCAGGTTGAAAGTAACACCAACGAAGTAGTTTCCAAATCAAAATTTTTTAGCTGAACATTTATCCAATTAAGCAAACTCAGGCTAACAAGAAACCATTTAGATACACAGTGAGACTCGGCTGAACACTCATCTTCACTTCAACAACAAGAATACCACGTGGTCAGAGAAATTAATTTCAGTTTACCCCAAACGATCGACGAATATTCACGAGACTTGGAAGGATACTCTCAGACATGCGTTTAGTGTGCTGCTAAAGCAGTGGCACTTTCGCTATATTGAATCTTACATGACCTCATGATTATTTTCCCATTCATCCCCTTACTCCGCATTTGTACTTTTAACCTCCACTTGTTCTGTTCATCTGTACCCGACACTCACCTAGCCACAAAGGTCATCCTGACACTCAGCATTAATCTGTGTGAATGTGTGCAGCTAACCTAATTACCCATGCGCGTACGTGTCCCGTTTGCTGAGGCTGCCCCGACTTTTCCTCTCATAAGTTCCACATGATCGCACTGCCACACTACTGAGACAACATTCCACCCAACGCTGTTTGATGTGCAACCTTAACCTGTGTTGGTCGGTGACAGACTTGTGCATCTGTTGACGCTACGAACGATGAGGTTTGTTGTATAAATTTGCTTAGCCTTGTGTAAATAGTACCGCAGAATTTTGGGCCCAAATTTTCTCGGATATTCGAGATTGTCGAACCTATGCGTTTCGTATCGAGTACTTCAACGGGCTATTTGCACAATCGTTGAGAGTTACCGATAATGTCGTTACTGAACAGGTTCAGCGCTGGTCGCTGGATGCAAAATTTTCTGAGTACAACCAACGGTGTCATGTAAGCGGTGACACAAGCGACGGTGGAGTAGAATCCTCTGACAGGGTATCACTGAAACCCAAATTTCGAGTCGATTACATGTGCCCGTTGCCATCCACCAGCTGCACAGGTTCGTACGCTGAGAAAAACATGAGCATT
>NW_008752254.1:158197-159777 GCF_000715545.1 Opisthorchis viverrini | reverse complement strand
TGGCTGTGTCCCTTGCCGTCTACGCGGAATGCCAATTTAAGGACGCTTGAGAATGGTGTATGGCTCCTAACGTTTCTGTGGCACAGATATTACGCAAGAGCAGTTATACGGTGCACAGTAACTGAGCTTTTTTCAAGCAACCAACATTTGGCAGCAACCAACCATCTAGTCCAAGTGTGTCGGACTGTGTATGCTGAATACAACGATATAAACGATACGTATATCAACTGAGATTGCTTATAGCTGCAGCCATTGCGAGCTAGCCCAGCAGGCCTACCACATCCCATTTGCTGATATTTTGATGTCAGTATTTGAGCTGTTTGCCGGAAACGCAGTGCAGGTACCGAAAAGAGAGAGTTTTCAGGGACGTTCAATAGCCTGTCTTGCTTCAGAGGTCTATTTATAATTCTACTCTCATTGTATTCAGAGATTCCGTTTGAATCGTACTTTTGGCAGACGAGACGGGAGGAGGATTTTCTGTTTGTGACCGGAGTTATCGATGAGTATGAAATTAGAAAAATTGCTCTGCCTGGTAGACTTTCGCGGACACCATACAGCCGGGCCAGTGGCATTTATCATGCAAAGCTTGCAATTAACTTACAAATCATCGGCCATCAAGCAGAGAGACCTCATCGGTGCGCAATGGGATGAATACCTACTTCTGACCTGCGTGCGCTCACATGGCTCATAAAGAGTATTTGTTACTCCATAACGTGAATGGCTGACTGGGAGTCAGTATTCTCTTGAGCTCATTGGTCCGTTTCTGAATTGGGTTCCACTGTGGTCTAGCGTGAGGAAACTTTCTATCAGAATACATTAACACAAACTCTCTTCTAAGATATACGATCAACTTTCCATCATCTTCGTGCCCCATGATCTGGAGGGACATGTCCTCATAGGAGCAACACTTACATACGGTCCAAGCAGGAAGAAAGGAAAAAATTTGTGAAAGAATGAGAACCCACTTAAGATGCCGCCAGCAAACATACTAACATTGATTCAGTCTATCAGCCAGTAAGGACAAGGGAAGATCTCTACCAGGGTGAGTGTTCAAACAGGTGATAGTCATCAAGACATAATAGACACACTCACCAAAGCTTGCTAAAATCTCCGCATTTGGGGAACGCTAAGCGTTTTATGACGAATTGAAATTTGGTGTTTACAGAATTTAGCCTGGCCCTGTCTGAAAATCTTGGTCACAGTATTCCCCAGCTGACACGCTACAAAACGGCCATTCCATGTTTTAGGTGAAATGAAATTCAAGGCGTCAAAATGCGTTCAGGTTCTGGGCAAAAGTTGCTCGGTACGTTCGAAACCGGTTTTGTTCTTTCCTCGTGCAAATTTGTGAAAGAAATTTTTCGTTTTACAATCTATTCACAGAGTACACGCGAGTGATTGTTGAATTTTATTACTCTAACAAAACAGTTGAGAGATAATCCTTTATATTTTGCGCACACTTCCTATTTTACATCTAGTCCGAAACATGACATCAATTTATACCGATTACCCTCTGCAGCCATTGATAGACCACAACAGATGTGGGCGAAATGGCTGCCCGTCGAACGTCAAACGCGGTATGC
>NW_008752254.1:151051-154370 GCF_000715545.1 Opisthorchis viverrini | reverse complement strand
CTGCGGTACTACACTTTCGTTACTTACACGCGCGTTACTTATTCGCACAACAACTCCACGGAAATTAAGTCGTGCGGAATTCTGGTGAGTTATGCATTCCTACCAAAAATCAGGAAAAGCCAGCTCTGGTTCATGCGTCTGTGGTGTTTTGTACTTTTGTTTTGACATTACGTATTTTGTCCCCTGCACAACCATTTTTTGTTTGAATACGAAAACCTACAGAGGAGCGCGCTTGCACAATTTCACGCAATGCTAACGTGGGCGCGTGCTTCGACTTTCACTTCTGATTTCGCTCGCGCTCACAGTAGTCATTTGCGAGTCCCATGTGCTGACTCTGGTGCCAAAAAATTTCAGATCATCTTCGGATTCCATTATATGTGGGAACTGTGCAGAAGAAGACCCCTGGACAACGATGATTGGATTATTGTTTTGTCACTGACCTGGACCAACGACGAACTATTTTGAGAGAACGATCATTATTGAGTCTATTCCATCTGACTTCTTTATTGTTGTATACTCAGTCTAGCGTTATTATTTTTATTCCTTTGCCACACCGCTAGTAAAGAAACTTATTACGTAGTCAGACCACTACAAACTACACTCGTTAGTTTGTGTTCTAATTGCCCTTTACTAATGCTGTGTTGCCAACATATCCGACTTTCGAACTGTATTTCGCCGGCTGTCTGGACGATTTCCGTGAATGGAAGGGCGGAATACCAAATGTAATGGCACGTTGTGGCCAAGAGATCCGTAATGTGCTATTAAATGAACCATCTATAGCTCAGCCCACAGTCCGTGGTGCAGCACTGTCCTGAATGTTGACTCCAGCCCACCGAGAGAAATCCTAAATCCACTGGCTTTGTGTCTCAACTTCAAGCGGTTTGCTTATCCATTGCCCTTTACACACGTTCTGTCCATGATTTAACCGATACACTGTCCCGGTATAATCAAAATGGTATGGCCAAGACCGCCACATCGTCCCTCCTGAGTGATCAACTAGTGAAAGATTATCGCTTCCCATTTAGAAAACTGCTCGCATTTTTGGTGTCAAATCCTCAGTTTGCAGTAGTCTGTGAATCCGAATAGAAGCAGTGTGCCTAATACCCGTGAAGCGGGGTGTGTGAATTTACAGGCCCTCTATTGTTGGAATGACTACTTACCAGGGTGAGCAGTATTCTGTAAACGTTTTAACCGTCTAAGAGCAAGCTTGCGTTTGTTGCCGCTGCCCTGACCTTCACATGATATTAGATATTCTGTAACAGGCTGAACCAGACGATATTTATGGAATAAAGGCTCTTTACACTTCGCAGAGTGGGTGATTTTACGTGGATGCCGATGTCTCGTTCCGACATATTTTACTCTAATCTTGGCGACAGCGTTTTAAATTTTGTCCTATAGGCCCATCTACCCATTGTTTTGCCGGTTCGTCCATCAGTCAACTGTATCACTACTCCGGTCTCCAAATGCGTATTGAGTTATCTCAGTCGTTAGGTAGGTTGCGTCATCATGCATGCGCCGAATCTATGAACTTCGCCTTAAGTATCCTTTCTCAAATTCGAATCAGCGAGCCTGAAAGACTGCTCACTGGTAGTGTCTCCAAATAAACAACTCGTATATTTGGTAGCACTGGGAACTTATCGAGTGTATCGAAAATCTTTGTAGGAATGTGATGCTAGCATGGCACATAGTTGCTTGGATAAGCATATGCTACTCCACTGTGAGCGAGAAAATGAAGATGTTTCGTACTCTGTACGAAACTCTGGCATCTTACGCGACAACTGTTTGGGCGAGAAGGTTGACGTTGCCAAGGCCAGCGTCACAGTATTCAGTGTCTTTCTGTTCATTGTGTCCAAAAGACCCAAGTTTAATTGGGTTCAGTAAANCTTATGGATGGAGAAACATTCGAGCGTGACCTCTCGGTGATTCGTCACCCCTTTCTGTCTACAACGGATACCTTGTTCCTGATATCTGGCCCCCAAAATCGCGCGCTTTAATTCGGAGCCGGCCAGAAACTCATGATGCGCTGATCTGTTGCCTACCCATAGTGAATGCAACGAAAATGGCCGACTTTTAGTCGGTATCCACAATGTACCCTCAATTTTGTTTGGCATATATTACAAGCACCTTCCTTACATTTCCGCCCCATTCACACTCCTCTTATCTACTGAAAACAAACCGCAATTTACCGCCTGCACTAGTTGCGGCCCATGTGGTTTCAGAGAAATTCGCTCCCCTATTGCCGGTTAAAACATCGGATCCTTCTAGTTTTCCCGAGCGCCTCCGTCCTAAAGGTGTTCGGTTTTGGGGTTAGTTGGTCCTTTTTCTTCCGAGGAGTCTCCGCTGGTGATGTTTCCTACTCCCCTGGCGACTCCAGTGAGGCCAACATCACCATTATAATCTATCCTTCCAGATGCAACAGATCCTCCGTGCTCTTTGCCTGCTGCTTATACCAACCGTAACTTAGCGCTCGGGATCCTTATTTGCCCGAGTGTTTCCAAGGCCCCGTCCTATTGGACGCAGCCTGTTATTTCATTTAGACCCAAAATCAAATTACAAATTCAGAATCACCAGAATACTCACAGCACTGTGTACATAAGCACATCTATGTCTGTGGAATAATAGGATATGTATACTGACTCCCAGAGTTCGACACTCCAGAAGACCAAGTTGCGCACTCTAACCGCAGCCACAGCTCATTATGACAGACAACAATACTCCAAGTTTCCGCAGCTATGATTAACCACGTTGTCCAGACGTTACTTGTCATCGGACTGAGCAAATTATCGTACTGGGTGCTCCGCTGCGTGCGTGTGGTGTGCATGCAAACGAATAGGTGGACGCACAAATGTGCGTATGAAAATGCGGAGAGCATGCATTCGGTGAACGCATACCACTGCAAGACAATTAGGCCAAAAGAAAGAAAAGGAAAAAACGCTAGACGTTCTGAATAAGTACTGATAATGACACTTAGAGGGCACTGGCCCGCTGTGCATCTCCTCCTTATTTCTCTTTCGCGTCAATGGTATGAATCTTATGTTTTTCAGGATCAGTAGGATTGTCACTTGAAAAGATATGAACAAGCGCGTCTCCAACTGGTAATGTGCTGATGGCCTGGAGTTATCATTTTCCGCAGTCGGTCGGAAGCCCCCAGCTAATGCATCTGCGCCTACCTCATGAACCCTACGGATTCACGGATTCACGGATTGATACACAAGATCGAGGCTTTCGCCCAAGTTTTCCGGGTCGGTTTTGTTCTTGTCGGTCAGTGGCTGTCGTTCACCTGAAAGGCACAAGTGAAAAAAGGGTGTAGCACTGCTCT
>NW_008752254.1:132509-149014 GCF_000715545.1 Opisthorchis viverrini | reverse complement strand
TGAACACCTTTAGGACGGAGGCGCTCGGGAAAACTAGAAGGATCCGATGTTTTAACCGGTAATAGGGGAACGAATTTCTCTGAAACCACATGGGCCGCAACTAGTGCAGGCGGTAAATTGCGGTTCGTTTTCAGTGGACAAGAGGGGTGTGAATGGGGCGGAAATGTAAGGAAGGTGCTTGTAATATATGCCAAACAAAATTGAGGGTACATTGTGGATACCGACTAAAAGTCGGCCATTTTCGTTGCATTCACTATGGGTAGGCAACAGATCAGCGCATCATGAGTTTCTGGCCGGCTCCGAATTAAAGCGCGCGATTTTGGGGGCCAGATATCAGGAACAAGGTATCCGTTGTAGACAGAAAGGGGTGACGAATCACCGAGAGGTCACGCTCGAATGTTTCTCCATCCATAAGTGAAGTAGGTATTTGCTTTGCTTTTCTCCATTGGTTCGGGCCGTGGTCGAAGGGTCCGCAAAACTCTGCGAACGAGAAGGGCCCGGACCGGGCACGAACTGCCTAGGGTCACCGAGAGGTCACGCTCGAATGTTTCTCCATCCATAAGTGAAGTAGGTATTTGTCTTGCTTTTCTCCATTGGTGCGGGCTGTGGTCGAAGGGTCCGCAAAACTCTGCGAACGAGAAGGGCCTGGACCGGGCACGAAGTACACTGCCTAGGGAACCATTTTACCGTACAGAACTGTCAAATACCGCTCCATCTATGAAACGAAGTTCTTTGCTTCGACATGTGCTTGAAGTTGGAACTGCTGAAGAAACCAAAAGTGTGAACAATTATTCACCGGTTCAGGACAGCAATTGAGCAGAAAAACATTTTTGCATGAATTTCCGGGAGTTTGGGGAGTCAGAACCGAGTACGATAGTAGCCATCCCTTAGCCCATCATTGTTCAAGATTCGCTCAAACAATCCAGATATGCTTCACTGTTTTTCTTCCACTCAGGATGCTGGCTAGTGGCTGTGAGGAAAACAAAATTTAGGGCTGGAAAGAATCACTATCGATTCATGAGAAAACTATTTGCTTGTCGAGACGACATTAAGTTGCAGGTTTCGGGTGTCTCTGTAACTGAAAGGATCGAAGAATTCTGTGGTGTTTAGAAGTGATATCGTTGTGCACAGCTGTTTGGAACAAGAAAATTCTTCGCACGGAGAGGCCATCTCGAGGTGCATTCGCGAAGCCAGCTGTTCAACGAAGGCAGAGCGCAACCCGCTTGAAGTCCGGTGGGTCAGGGAGAGGGCAATGGTTACCGAAAATGGCAGACCTGAGGACCTTCCAGCCCCGAATTCAAAGCACTATATATGGTAGATGGTCGGGTGAGAGGGATAAACCAGCCGGTTTTTTCAAGGATTTCCACACAGTCACCTCCACTATATGACTTGATCCGTTAAAGTAAAATATTCCGGCTGGTAGATGTGACGAAAAAGTGTAAAAGCGCATATACCAGGTCAGCAGTTCATCCTCAAGCTATTAAATGGCGGGAGGCTATTCCTGTCGCAGAGGACGTTTGTGACCGCGAACTCGGTCTGTTCTGAAGCATACTGATGTGTAAAACCCATTAGGTAGAGCCCTAAATAAGGCCGCCAAAACGCCTGCAATCGAGCACTGCTACGGTCAGTAATTTCAACTGGAACGTGGTTATTCAGGAGTTAGGGCCACCGGCAGGTCGTGCTAAGTCGAGTAATAATTGGCCAAAAATGTTGACCAAACAGCAAATCACCATTCGGTAGCCAATGAATGCCTTTTGACAGTTTTGTGTCCAGCGTGCGTCTGAACGTCCTAATGTTGTCTCCGCATATACTTTAAATAGTACACTCCGAGCATGTTTTTGGCCCGATTTTGGGCAGTCAGTGCATCTTGCTTTCCGTGGAAGGTACTTTTGCTGAGAACACCAGGTTGGGAGGACCAGACCGATAACTGAGCTGCGAGGCTCTACCGTTATCAGATTCGGAGAAATGGTCCCAATATGTCCAGTTGATTTAATCAGCTCCGCTAATTATTTTAGCGGAGCTGATTTGAAAAGGCGCAACTGCAGATCATTTAATCACTGACTCAGAGACTGAATGCCCAGAAATCAGCCGGTCAGTAGGACTTCAGTTTTTTCATGCGATGTACCCGCGGCCTCAAAGAGGGCACACTTGACTCCTAGTTCAAGTGGTGCGGAGATATGTGCAGAGCTGACGGAAAGTCTACTGTAGCTGTGAAAACTCGGCACGCAGGAGCATGGTATACAAGCTACCCCGCTAACTCAAGTTGAGGTCTACTCAATGTGGCAGATATTTGGTGATCAAATATCGCTGCTCAGCGTCCACCACATCTGTCCCATGCTGACCAAGAATACGATAAGGCCTACCAGCGTTTGCTAGCTTTTTCACACCTAGACCGATGACAGTTCAAGAATATAGTTTGTGTGTCCGCACTCCAATCACCCCAGGATGCAGAAGTCAGAGGTCGGTTGTCTCACAGAATTGAACGAGATATTGATATAATGTTGCAGAGCCTCACTGCCGTATGTCAACGCCTGATTGACCTGAAGTACGACACGGCTACGATGGTTCAGTCACCTACCACCTCCAACAGCTCTGTCTATGCAATCAATTCCAACACCCCAAGTGTGGGAAAAAGCCCGATCGAAAAAAGAGCAGATCCACGAGTTTATGGCCTTGCAATGAGTAGCATTTCGGTCATTATTGCCGGGTGAGGTGTCATAAGTGTTCCATGTGCGGTCCTCGTGACCACGAAGGAGATTTTGTCAGTCTCAGTCGTCACAACCACCTTCCCACCACCGTACAGCTCACAAATCGCGATCCAAATTGGGACGATGGCATTCAAAGTTGACTCTGCTTGCTGGTAATGGTGAGTGGGAACAGCACCTCGGTTCATTGCAGTTTGGTGCGTGCTCCGACATCATGCCGTTCAGTGGACGACCGTGGAAACGAATTGGCAAGTCGAATTTGAAGCCACTGACCACTGAACCTGCAATGCTACTGGGGAAAGGCTGAAATTGACTGGTGACTTTGATTGCTCCGTAACGTTCTACGTCTAGGTAGTTTAGGTAATCCGCTACCTTATGTCATGCCCAAACTTTTTCTCATGGGCTTCAATCGAATCCATAGTTTGAATCTGCTAAAAAAGCTGATGGACTTCGGTCATTTCGGGATTTAGTACTGCATAAGAACTGTGTTCTGCACACAACTGAAGCAGTCATTCACCATTGTCCATGCGTATGGAATCCAACACATGACCGCTTAATTGTTTCCCAAGTATGTTAAACCTGCTCATTTATGCATTAGGATTTCCGAGAACTACAACGATACCTGAGCCTCTAGCTTCGAACAACCAGGTGATTATCAACGGGTATCCAGTCAGTCAACGATCCTTCCGCCCGGTGACTCAGGACGACGCCAACCCCTCCACATTCTGCCATAGCAGCCTCTGGATCACCAGAAGTGCGTAGCCGGAAGCGATTGGAGAGTGATGGGGCGGTTAGCTCAACCACTGTTTGCATTTTGAATCCTTGTTTATGATACACAGCACGCATCGATGCCAAGGGAGTACAGTGTGAGAGTAAAAGCGGCTTGTTTTCCTGCTTGCTTCAGAGTGCAGGTATTAAAAGAAACCAGATAGACTGGTCGTTTAGGCATGAGGATCGATTTCGCGCTGCCTGATGTCAGCGCCGGATTACACGCAGACGTTGGTTTCAAAACCGATGAAGGCCGAATGGAGCCATTTGTAGTAACTGTTGTACAACGATAGTCAGTTGGGGCGTAAGCAGGCATAACAAACAGACATCGATCAACTTTCCACTTGTGAGACTGCTTCGCAGACGTTGCCAGACGAACCACCAGGTGATTATCAACGGGTATCCAGTCAGTCAACGATCTTTCCGCCCGGTGACTCAAGACGACGCCAACCCCTCCACATTCTGCCATAGCAGCCTCTGGATCACCAGAAGTGCGTAGCCGGAAGCCATTGGAGAGTGATGGGGCGGTTAGCTCAACCACTGTTTGCATTTTGAATCCTTGTTTCTAATACACAGCACGCATCGATTCCAAGGGAGTACAGTGTGAGAGTAAAAGCGGCTTGTTGTCCTGCTTGCTTCAGAGTGCAGGTATTAAAAGAAACCAGGTAGACTGGTCGTTTAGGCATGAGGATCGATTTCGCGCTGCCTGATGTCAGCGCCGGATTACACGCAGACGTTGGTTTCAAAACCGATGGCCGAATGGAGCCATTTGTAGTAACTGACGGTTGTACAACGGGTGAGTTATTAGTAGAGTGGAGAAGTGGAATGGAAAGTATGTAAAAGAAAGATGTTCGTCAGCAGTAGCCTGTTTCCGCCCAGCCGCACTGCTCTATACAGCAAATAAGGCGACCCAGCTGCTGGCACATTGTGACGGCCGAAATGACATTAGTTTATTTGTGAGTCAGCGATTCATGGATATACGTGATCCGGTATACTGCTAGGGCGCTCACACCTAACTAGAAGCATGATTAGGGTCCTCAGCTGAGGTCTTTGGCTCAAAAGCCTGATCACAAGGCAGCGGTGTTTGA
Organism: Opisthorchis viverrini; assembly: GCF_000715545.1. Lineage (NCBI taxonomy): Eukaryota > Metazoa > Platyhelminthes > Trematoda > Opisthorchiida > Opisthorchiidae > Opisthorchis > Opisthorchis viverrini. The sequence continues at coordinate 144,453 of NW_008752254.1, read as the reverse complement.
CGGGAAGTGCAAGCGCATTAACGTTCTTACAGAACCAGTCGCTACGTCTGTTCTAACCTCCAACCTGAGGGACCAGGCGACTGTGTTGATCAGATCCCAAACCATTCATAAACTTCGTATGGGGGACCGAGTGTCGAACGGACACCCCCGGTATAAGTCAGTAAGTCCGGGACGGTTAGAAACCGTCACACCATAGTAAGATCCAGTCTCCTCATGGCGGTTTAGAGTATGCCACTTGACTGCAATGACGGCATTGTGCGAGCACTATGTTTTTTCTTCACCTCTAACAAATGTCGGTTATTGCAAAATATTTCAACTCACCTTTTATAAAGCTTATTTGTAGCTTACTAGTATTGGGTTTAGTTGGCCGAAGAGCTCCCAGAACTCGACGGGAACAAAGCTGATTTGGATGACGATTGGAGAAAGGCGAAGAAAGCCATGCTCACAGCCCTAGATACTGTCTGCCCGAAGTCGATCGCACTCTCCAATGAACATTGAATCTCGTCACTATAATCAACTTTGTACTAAGCCAGAGAAACTATACCAACAAAAAGCAACTACGATGACGCACTCAACTCCCTTAAACGTTGAGTAGTAAATAGCCCGGGGATTGACAGAGATCACTGGTAAGTCACAAGAGCCCTAGAATTGCCGAAGGCTAACCCAAAATACGTGAACCTTGTACAAGCTACTCGGATCAAATGGTCTGGGGAGGGCGGGTCTTGGTGAGGGCTGGTGTTGGGTGGTGGCCCCACCCATCTTTCCGAAAAAGGTAGTACTTCATGTACCATCATGCTTAACGATGGACTGAACATTGAAGAATATTTCAGCTGGCCCCCATCAGCTTGACCTGTTGAGGGACCAAATGAACCCTAGTGGAACGTCAACGACAACGAAAGTCTAGCAGGCAGTCTCATTACTTTAGAGCAACAGAGTACCTGGTATAGGTAGTTTATATCATGCGCTCTTCAAAGAAGCTGGTGCGTCACACGTGGCTATCCCAACGGCCTCACTCCAAATATTCTGGAATGGAAGAATACTGGCAGCATAGAGTGCTCCGATGGTGGTCCCTGTATTCAAAGAAAGTGCAAGGGCGTTGTGCGAAGTCCACCGGGGCATCTTTCTAGTGGCCATCGCTTCCAAGGTTTTCTCTCGTATTATTCTACGCAGTTGGTACACCATTGGGGGAGTCAGATTCGCAAGAATCAAAGGGGGTTTTGCCGTGGCCTGGGTTGCGTCGATCACTTGGTGAGGGTAGTACTTCATGTACCATCATGCTTAACGATGGACCGAACATTGAAGAATATTTCAGCTGGCCTCCATCAGCTTGACCTGTTGAGGGACCAAATGAACCCTAGTGGAACGTCAACGACAACGAAAGTCTAGCAGGCAGTCTCATTACTTTAGAGCAACAGAGCATCTGGTATAGGTAGTTTATATCATGCACTCTTCAAAGAAGCTGGTGCGTCACACGTGGCTATCCCAACGGCCTCACTCCAAATATTCTGGAATGGAAGAATACTGGCAGCATAGAGTGCTCCGATGGTGGTCCCTGTATTCAAAGAAAGTGCAAGGGCGTTGTGCGAAGTCCACCGGGGCATCTTTCTAGTGGTTCTCTCTCGTATTATTCTACGCAGTTGGTACACCATTGGGGGAGTCAGATTCGCAAGAATCAAAGGGGGTTTTGCCGTGGCCTGGGTTGCGTCGATCACATATTCGACTATTACTCATAATAATCACTCACCTGTAGCACCCTTTCGGTGCCTAGCTGCCATGCCACACGAAGGAGGCACGAGGGCTGAGACACTGCCAGGTTGCCCAAGCCTAGACAGGGGAAGTCGAGAGGCAGAGGTCGGGTTCGAACCACGGACATTCCGGTCAGTAAATTCACACTCTAACCACTTTGCCCATCTCGCCCCCTTCGACTATTACTGGGACTGTACCACTTTCCGACGGTTTTACTCCGAGATGGTTCAGTAGTTAGAGCGCGAATTTACTGACCGGAAGGTCCGTGGTTCGAACCCGACCTCTGCCTCTCGACTTCCCCTGTCTAGGCTTGGGCAACCTGGCAGTATTTCTGGATTAAACCGTTCAAAAATTCAAACTATTTGAAATGACCTAAATAGTTCTGCTGCATAGTTCAGTGTGCTCTTCAACTTTGAAGTACTGCTGCAAGATTGGGTGAGATCAGACCCAAACTTCACGCTTGTAGGTGAATTGATCGATTTGTTAGATTGGTTCGTTTATCAACGTTGATCCCGGCGGAAGGATGAACCAACTTCCCGAATTGGGAAGGCCATGGCAGCGTTTTCCATCTTCCGGTGTTTGTGGCGCTGATGTGATTTCAGCTTGGCTGTCAAGGGTAGTGTGTAATACCACAATCCGATTTATACCACTTCATGGACCAGAGATATGGCGAGATGGCCCAAGTGGTTAGAGCGCGAATTTACTGGCCGGAAAGTTCGTGGTTCGAACCCGATCCTCACCTCCACTTCCCCTCTCCAGGCTTGAGAAACTTGGCAGTATCCCAGCCCTCCTGCCCCCTTCGGGTGGCGTGGCAGCTAAGTACTGAAAGCTGGACGATGTGGTCGCTGCGTTCGAAAGATCTTAGGGGGCTTCGCGTTTGACCATCGGTGCCTGCGAAATATTGCGTGGGTTTGGAGGGGACGTATACCGGTTAGGCCGTAATTTTCCTCCGCTCGAAGACTGCTTGCCAGTCAACTCAGTTGCGTCTCTCTGTATGGTGACCGCCGAATGCAACAAATCAATAATTGGTGACATTGACATGGCTTCGTCACGTAGCCAATAGCTGCCTTCTTCGGGTGGCATGGCAGCTAGGCACCGAAAGGGTGCTACAGCTGAACGCTTTCTTTCTTTCTTTCAATAGCTGCCTTCGATCAAAGTCATCACCTTCACTTTGTAGCTCTCACGTCCTGCCGTACTGGACAAACAGGTTTATTCGTCGATGCACAGATTTGACCATCTCCTGCAGCGCATGGTTCTCATTCCATTGTTATCGTTATTCTTGGTGAACGACGCTGCAGCAGCTGAAACCACTGCAAATCTGAGCACGGTTTTGGAGCCGAAAATCCGAACTAGCCTGTCTGGTGGTTTTCAACTGTTTAGTTAGTGTAATTCAACTCGCCACTGGAGTACACTTGTTTCGCCAGCACCCCAGCCGGGGGTGAGGAATCTTGTCTGAATGAGTCATTCATGTATTTTCTGATGGTGCCCATTACGTAACCACTGGACGCAAATACGGCAATCCACTTATCCCTGGTGTCAACTGTTGTTCCAACTTCCAACTCTACTGCGGCAGATTCTGAAGCCAACACTGCTTTAGCTTCTAGCTGGCCCATACAATCTCATTTATGGACACCTAACTGGATAGCACGGGAAAGGTACGTAATAATTTTGATTACGCGGGAATCCTCGTCTAGTAGACTAGTGAGATTAGACTACGACGTAAATGGACTTTGACGTAGTTTCAGCGGCATGTTGCTACTCGGGGTAGGAACACGCGACCTGATGCGTCAACGCCGCTTATCATCCTGGACACCGACGAGATTACCCCAACGTAACCCAGGTTCCTGAGAGTCGTGTTTCCTTCCTCAGAAGAGGCGCTAGGCATGTTCAAACGCAAAATGAGGCTAGGATATTAGGATTATTTGGGACATTTCTCCAGAGAATGGGGCTAAACTCGTTCGTTCTTAGAGAACTGTTCACAGCTATGACTGACACCGTTGACTTAGCGGACAACCTCCGAGAAATCTGAAAGACTCAAGGATGCTGTGTCGACGACCTGTGATAAGAGTACGGTTGTGTTTGGGAACATCCGGGACACCGTGTGCAAACGTTACAAGCTGGAGCATGTAACATTCCCAAGTTCGATATATTTGATGGGATTAAAAGAGACTTGACTGACTCTAAAGTAAACCTGAAGGGCGTTGCAACTTGATTGGACAACCATAAATAGAGAAACGCGCCAGCTCATATGCACATCCGACGCTGACGAAGTGTGTGACAGCGCTTGGCGCAGAGCGACATTGTCCCACTGCGGATATGAGAATACAGGGATATTAAGTTCCTTCACCACAACGACCGGAATATTTCGCCAATTGGGGACACTTATCCATTCTAGGAGATTTTAGTGCTTCTTTTATCGACTGACTTATGAACAGCTGCATAGCCGGAGCTGATGTGTACATGACCGAACGCCACATGACCTATATATGTGTGTGCAGGAGGCCACCACCTAGTGCTCTCACTGTTCATGCTTTCATGTCCCTATGTCGCACTCCGAAGGACCACCTTAGTTCAATGCTCAGCTCAAAACATATATCGGGAAACGTAACTGCGCCTGTCGTCACTTCACAAACACGAGAGATGGTTACAGCCAGATTGCTTAGTTTCCAACTATCAATTGTGTACCGAAGTACAGTGGTTCTAGGCTTTGCAGTTCCGTTCATCGAGGAAAGGGGGAATGAAGAGTGACAGTCACGCGTCGAAGACGAAAGTTGAAGTCAATTTGCTCTATTTGTCTGGTGTGTTAGGGGGTGAGAGAGCTACTCAGTGAAAACTGCAGCGGGTGAGAGGGCTACTCAGTGAAAACTGCAGCCTTGATACAAGATAGCTATTGGCTGCCTGACAGTCACAGCTGTCAGTTGTTCGTTGCGGGGTCCCAATCTGGAGAGACGTCGGATACCAATACGAGTGAGTTGATTATTTAGCGCCTCCATGCTCCACCTCCAAGCCACGAAATGACCATTACCGGGGCATCTATAGGGTTTGGAGAATAGGTAAGTGGAACAGGTAACTGGTTCTCTAACCTTCACAACTTTTAGGGTGTGACCAGCCAGTTGAAGTATTCTGACCAACTGTCGAGACGTTTTTGCCATATATCGTTGGTAGTCGGTGGTTTCACTGACAAGCGGTTTTTGAGGACCTGTTGAATGAACCAAATGGGACAACTTTTGAACAGAGTTTTTTCTTCTCTCATTTTTTCGGCATTTCGGATCCACCATTCTACCGTCTGCGCTGATGCTCACTCTTACTTGGCCTCAAGTTATGCGTCGAGTAGAGCTGTGTTTTCAACAAAAATGAATGACACCAGAACTTCGGCAAAGCCGTGGTCCTATCAAAGACCCAATGCATAGAAGGGTTTGGCGTGGCTGTGCCACACGTAGAAGCCTCTCTCTAATGGCCGTTGATATCCAGTATGCGATCACTAGGCGCTGGGGGAGCACATTCCGTTATATCTATTTGGCTTCGCCTGTCGTTGCGCACTGGGCTTAGGACGGGCGAGATATGCGAAAGACCCCGTATAAATTTCGCCGATGGTGCCTGCATGGTTCCCAAATCTCCAAATATGCGGCACCGTATTATTACTCGTTTTCTCCGAACTGTCTGTGTTCGAAGACTTGAAGGTTTTGACCATTGGTGCCTAAGTAGAATGATCGAAGTACGTTGGAACGGTAAGGTATCCGGTGAGGGTATCATGGACTGTTTTTATAACATTCTGTGCCTCTGGGCCTAATCCAAAGTCGAAAAATAGTGTAATTTTACTCGAGGTTCAAGAATTTTCCTCGAATAGCTTAAAAACACGGAATCACATGATGGAGGGCATTATACTATAATCCAGCGGACATGTCAGATCTGCCGATCTACGTCCATATACATAGAATTGATATGTGCAGGGACTAAATTCCAATAACTAATAGACCTCTGATAGAATATCTCCGACTAAAACATGGCTTTATCCAACAAAGAACTGAGGCTACTGTGCTTGGAACTACACAAACCCGGAGGCTCCACGAAAGGAAGAAAATATTGCTCGTCACCCACATGATTCATTCGATGTGCAGCTTTCAAGTCAGTGTTCGATAATTAGTATTCAGGACTTAATCTGGACAGTCATAGATCTACGAGTCCGCAGATTCATTGCACGCCGTATTTACAGAAGCCCAGGTAGTAACCTGGACAACAACCATGTGGTACATCATCAATCTTATCAATCGGAAAGTCCGGAATACAGATACAAATCTCCGGGATAACATTCCACACGGACCAGCTTCTCCTTCTTACATGTTTGAAATAACCATGTGGATGCTAGGTATGGTTGAGACAGTTCAGTGGTTGAGGTGCGAACCTACCGATCATAAAGTCCGTGGTTCAAGTCCAACCGCGGCATCTCGACTACTCCTGTCTAGGCTTGGGTTGCCTAACATTATCTCAGCCGTCGTGCTTTTCTCCAGTTGACATGGCATCTATGCCTGCAAAGGGTAAAACAGCTAAACGATTATTATTTTATAATCATTACTTCCTTGAATTCGTTAAAGCATGTTCAAAGACTGTACGTCCTGAAGTGTGACTACATTTTTGTGCGCGCGGAGCACATGTGGGGAGGCTGGTTAGCTTTTCTAGGGAAGCTTACCTCTCTGAGTCCTTTTCAAAAGCGAGAAAAATGTCTGCATATCCCAGGTCGACCAACTTCTCGCTTAGAGAGACGTGGACACCGGGGTTTTGGAGAACTTACGGTGCTCGCCTCAGCACTTCAATACTAACGAAAGTAAACAAAAATGAAGAGAGTACGTATGCTCGTTTCACGCCACTGCTTGTAGAAAAGCTTTCGGAGATTTCTCCAAACACGCTTACGAATCCATAGGCATGTGAACACCGCATTGACGAATTTTAGGGGCACACCCCTGAATCCGATCAACAGGCCACATCTGACGGCAGTGAGACTTCTGGCTATCATATGGAACACATCAGACCAGCCAAGTCGTTGCTTCAGGTCTTTCTGGAAATGGGAAGCTTTGAATAAATGTCCGAAGTAAGGCGACAAAGATGGTGACCGGTTTTCATGGTTTTCCTTGTAGTCATCGTCTGGAGACTTGGGACGCCTACTCACTGGAAGTTTGTTACCTAGGGATCTTGTGCAACTGGAACAATCCAACAGGAATTAGTTGATTGGGTCATCGCTTCTAGCACAAAAGTTTCTCTCCTCTAGTTTCCGGCTTCACAGTTAGTCAATGACGGGAACCAAATGTCCACGGCACAAAACTGAATAACTAGACCGTAATGCTCTCCCAAGAGAAACGTATTTGATTTCGAACGTGGGTTTTTGTTAAACTCTTGGGGTCACAACCCGTTGGTTCTTGGCAGCATCTACAACTGTAGCTTTTTCCCTTTAGCTTTTGTGTAAACGGGTCTTAACCCGTTGTGAACGTACGCGCCATTTATTACGTCTCAACGTTTACTCAGAACAATGGTAAGTCGCTGTCCGTGAACGTATTACAATCTAGGCAGAAATTTAGGCTGTTATTTATTTTGGTGACGTTTTATACGTCTATCTCGACTTCTTTAGTGATTCACGATATATTTTCTCTTCCGCTCAGTTCCTATAGGGGTACATCGGAACACGCTCAAGCAACTTTTCTGGTGCCATTGCATAGTCGCTTACATACCAAGTCCAAGCTAACTAGTGTGTCGAACACCTGTCCGGTACTTTTTATTGGACGGGTGTGAAATCACAAGTGAAAGCGAACCTTATTGTTAGAAGGCCAGCTGTAAAAATGCAACTCACTCTTATGGATTTGTCCGTCCTGAACTATTCAACCAACGGGAGGTGTGCATATTTCTTCCTTTCACAACCATTATGGCATATATAGGCCGGCGTTAATAAATTCGGAGTAAGACAGTTGGAAAATAGATGTTCGGTTGTGCAGCAAAGACTTCAGTTGAAGAGTGCCGGAACCATCGATATTAGTGTCGTAGTCGTGTATCAGTTTGCCGAGCGACTGTTCTGTGAAAAGAGTGCTGTTTTCTAATCGTCATCCACATATGAATGGATGGATACACTGATAGATAGGTCGGTGGGTGAATAGACGGTCAGACAGGTAGACACGGACGAACTAACAATGCTCAGTGAGTCCTTTTTGGACAAAATTTTGACCTATCCTCATCACCAAATGATTATTGCTGGGAACCGTTGTAGAGCTGAAACTTATGCACGGAACAAATATGTGCGGGTCGCCGCCCTGAATGAGGTCTTGGCAGTCTCGTTTACCGACTTATCGGTATAGGCACAGAATAGCTGAATTTTTATGCAGGGATGTACGGACGTTTTTATTTTTAGAAGCATTCATAGCTTGACTGCAAATGTCCTCAAACGAGAACCCAGTTTGGAGATTGTGATATGCTGTTAGGTGAATGTGAACAAAATTTACCAGGGACAGAAGACATGTTTACAGGCAATATACAGGCCTGAATGTGGTGGCACGATTCGTCCCTAAACTGAGCTTCAGGCCTCGTTCAAGCAAGTGAAAATCCTTAAGTGGGGTGGGAATTATTATGGAAAATATGACACTTCAAGGTGACAGGAAGCACATGGTCACCAATTGCGAAGGCAACTGAATTGATTTAGTGTACCAATGAAAAATGAGTTTTATCATCTGTGAAAAGATTCATTAAACACGTTTTGGTATAATAGAATCATGTATCCCAGAACAATAGGGGCCCTATGGAGTGCTGACTGTTGTAGTGAATTAGTGTGAGAGCAGAAATCTAAATACGGAGTCCTCTAGCTCGCGCGTCTATGTTCATACGAGAAGGAATACAGTTTTCGGCCTGTTTATGCAAGAACATTAAGTTCACAACCATCAGTAGATTTTTCTAATTCAGTTGCAACATTTTTGGTTCACTGCTGCGTATTCATGCAAATGAAGTCTCCACCGAATAATTTATTCACCGGAAAGGACGTCTGCAATTCATTTGGCTGGGTCTCCTAGTGATGCGTGCAATACGGATCTTAAGTGCAAGTCCCCTGTGGAAGTTTAGGATAAATGCATTGCTTGCTACTGAGTATTCCAAAGTAATTCCTGTTCACTTACTTGGTGCTTATGACAGCCATTCTCACCAACTCACTTTGTCAACTTCATCGAACTCTCTCTTCTGGTGGCATCGCGCGATTCCAATTGTCTATGTGATTCGATGGGTCTCGTGATCTCAATGCCTCCGCCTCATAGCGCCATTTCGTACTATGCGCAGTGTGTAACTTCGATAATCTACCTCGCGTCGAATGTGAATAAGTTTTGTTTCTGTCGGAAAGGGTGCTTCTGAAAGGGACTAGGTCAGTCAGAGCAACATTAACAATGGAGAATCACGAGTCGTCGATAGAAGGGCAGGGTTGGCAACAACTACTAGCGACAGATGTGATCTTAGGGATTTCCTGGGAAATTGTTCTCGAAGTAGGCGAAGTTGTTCCATTGAGTCTATACTATAAGAGTTCACTGGTCTGTGACGTCGTACTCAAAGAAAAGATGTGTTGGTTGATAAGTTCGTCAGTAGCAGAGGCTGTGTCCAAGTTTCAAAAGATTACATCTTTCAGGTGCGACAACTATTTTAAATCCTTTTTAATTTAAGCCAGTGATTAATCGACTGAGACAAAAAAGGATCAATTTGCTCATTACCAGAATGACACTCATAGCCATTCTCCTCTTCAAGCCGAATTTTCACATGGTGCCGGTGAGATCTCTCGTTGTCGCAGTAGTTCAGACCTTTGTTCTGCTAAATTTGTAGCTGATTCGTCTTATTTTTCCACCTAAATACCTCCACTTTTTTGCTATTGCAACGGTTTTTATTCCAAGTTACCGGATTATTGCACTCAGCTGTTCGTGGCACAGCCAAGGCTTGGACGGTTACATCCTTCAACAATGGGTTAAGAGAATATGTGAATTTTCTTTGCTTGCCCCAAGTTACACTCCCTTTTGAAGTACCTTCATTGTGAGCAAATACAGTGTGGACAACTCGAATTCCGCAAAGTTGTTTTGACAGGTGGCTGATGTCAAAATGGGCGATGTCACCCAATAAAGACAGGTTATCGCTCTTTGGGTGTGTGAATAAACGGGTGTCTGTTTGATAATGCACACACGATGTAGGTGTTAAGTCATTGGATTGCAAATGTCTCGACTGTGCAGAGATCACAGTTTGGAAAACATGGTTCCCAGTATCGTTGCTCGGTTTATGAACGTACAGTACTTATCAACGACTGACTCCTAAATAACACGGATGTATTGAGACCTCTGTTAAAAGGTATACATTTCCAGCCAACTCGTACGAGATCCTGGTGATATCGATTTGGTTGGAGAGGAGCATGCTGCGATACTACTGTAATGGCATTCTCCGTTTAGTCGATTCGCACACCTTTGCAGCATCCTACCCTTGGGTGAAATTAAGCCCGTTAAAGTACTCCTGCACTTCAATGCCAACTCAACTGGCCCATATACCCTATAAGTAACCAAACCTGCCGTATCCTTTAAGTGGTGAGTAGATTTGTTTATGTTGAAATTTCCCGTCCTCCTATCATCAGCGGTCTGTCGGCAACTTTTGAGTCAAAGGTGTATTGCATCCCATTTGTTGCTGTCCATGATTGCTCGAAGTTGTTGACTAGGAAAGCCGCTTATAGTTCATACGGAAACCTGCCTTTTTTGTTTTCAGTTTGCAATGCTCTGGCTTCTGTCCTACGTCACTGTCATGGTGTATGGTTTCGCGGGTCTGTTCTGTTTGGCAGCTGGCCTTTTGTATGTCACGGAATTAGTCGAGGAGTACACGGTGACCACGGGTAAAGTCATCCGCTACTTGATTGTTTCTGAATGCTTTCTGCAACTGGTTGTGTTTTTCACTGACCAAGTAACTCTGGTGACGACTGTTGTGGGACTGTTTGCTCATGCTTTCTATTGGTCATTGCTGAAACACTTTCCCGCCTTTCACTTTGGTTCTGTGCCATTCATAGGTAGTCTAGTTGCCTGTGCTTTGCACCACTTTGCCGCCCTTCGAATGTTCAATTCGTCTTTCCACACGTTCACCGAGACACTCGCCTACTTTACTTTTCTCGTGTGGGCAGTTCCATTCATGTATCTAATCTCATTGTCGGCAAACGACTGGGTGCTACCACAAACCGTCCCATTCAACTATCAAAACCGTGAGCAAGAGCCGTTGTTGTCTTCCGGTCAGGACATGGTCTCGGCCTACTTAAAGAAGAAACGGCGTAGTCTTTACGCCTTGCTCTCAGCTGTTCGAGACTATCTGCCATCACTAACCTCAAAGAAGGGTTTCTAATTCCACTTTCCTTTCATAGTGCTGCTCTCCTCCCACTGCGCGCACGATTTACCACTGGTCTTTTGGATCTCAAAATTTTCTTCGCTTCACCAATTGTACATACTTCCTTGTTTTCTTTTGTTCCCTTTCTGCAGAAGCAAACCGTTTCGCGTTGTGTGCGTTATGACTTGGTGAACGCACTGTGAATACGCACTTTCATACACTGTTTACATAATGCCCCACCTTCGCCATGGTGTTAATTTTGTTCTTTTGCATCAGAGTTCCTGTTATGGATCATCGAAAATCTTTTTATCGAATCGCCTCGTCATAATTACTGCCATCGACACTGGTTTTGCACTTTGTGGAGGAAAAAGTGCAACCATAAAAAACCTGATGGTCAACTTTCGAAAACTTTTATTTGACAGTTTTGACGAACTTCTCGTGAGTAGTTATGGTGTTCATAAGGACTGGATTTGATCATCTCTGAGAAGCAATCCATCACATATTTCGTCCAGATTTGGGAAGCATCAGATGGATTTATCAGGAGTGATAGGTTAGCAATTTTCGCCGTCTCTCCTTACCACTAACTACTTTTGCGCGCATGGCGAGCAAAAATCGAAATAATCCTCCTGGCCTAGCAGTATTTGCCGAAATTTTACCCAGTTCTCGATTACATGGCCCTCGGTTTTCTAATGCGGATACGCTTCTGGATATGAAATCGAGGAAAATCATTAAACTAGATCTTGTCCTAGCTGGTGCTTGCATTGGCGACGTGGTGGACAAGTGCACTTGCTCGGCATGTCGCGATCAGAGCGAGATTAGTGCAGTTTTTTCTGGTACTTCCTCT
>NW_008752254.1:121671-130797 GCF_000715545.1 Opisthorchis viverrini | reverse complement strand
AGTGGAGACTGACGGGGCGGTTAACTCAATCACTGTGCTTGCATCTTGAATTCTCGTTTCTGAGACACAGCACACATCAATGCCAAGCGAGTCCAGTGTGACCAGTGCGACATACCTTGCAGAACAATGTTCTGGGTGTTGCCTGTCAAGACATGACTGATCCTCAAGTTTGAGTAAGGGATACGAGGACTAAAGCATACTGAGCCAGTAAGGTGCACCAGTGTATTCTTCCGAGCATGAATTTACAAGGTAATCGTTCGTAGGGTTACATTATGGTTATGCTGTTGTATGGTAATGCTAGCGGGAGGGCTCGACTGAGCGTAAGACTTCCGTGATCCAACGATTCGTCGTTTGAATCATCTAGAAGGCAACGAATATTCTGGGTACGTTTATAAATGCACAAACGTGCAAGATATGATGATTACTTCACCCTAGGTAGCGCGCATATCTCTTAGTCTAAGACCTGAAGTGAACCATATTAGACATGCCTTTTTGCTCAAGCGGCCTTCAGACGCCTTCCCCAGGTTTCCCTTAAGATTGCGTTGAAAAGTGTGGCCATCTTCAAGCCTACAAAGCATTGTACGCAGTCTCACTGGAAGCGATTTTGACGGAATGCTTATGTGTCTCATTCTAGAAACTATCGGCCCCAGACGGATTTCTGTACGTTCCAAACTACACTTTGACAGGCCCGTGTGCCCAACTACATCGGAGCAGGTTGTATTGCAATCGGAGATAGCTGTTCTGTTCTGGAATATTGGAGAGCATGCAAATCACAACCAATCAAACAAAAACATAAGTTAGATGCGTTTCATTTGTGTTTCCCTAAGTATTTTGCCTTACTCAACAAGGATCAAATTCGCTCAACAAGACAGCCTATGGCAAAGATTGAATTTGGATACTGTTAATCGTTCTGTATCATAGCAGCGTCCAGTTTTTTCACTGGTAAATTGTTAGAAAACTTTAGTGAATACGGTTGTAAAAAACTCGGGGACTCCACCTACGTGGTGAGCCTCATTGAGACAGAAACGGATACTGGGCTCTCAGAGAGCTCTCAGCGACCTTGAGGATAGCCTATTCTACCAGTTGGATACCCTTTCCTTCGTATCATTTGGTTTCTGTACTGGCTGTAAAAATGTTTCGTAAATTCGGGCTAGTTGGGAAGTGAATATAAAAGCGGTTCTTTTAGGATTGCTTTTATGAGTGGTCCTTTTTTGGGGATTTGTGAGCTGATGTGTCAACTCTTATGCTGATGGTGATAATCCATATACGGGTAAGGTTAGTGTACAGACAAACTGACAGGAATGACATATCGTTTCCAATTCATGGATAAGCCGTCCTAACGCGGTGATAATCCAAGCGTCACGCTGACATTTTATGGTATAGACTATGTGTGAGCTCTCGTGCGGTGTTGTTTCTCTAAAAGGATCCAAGTGTAAACGAGGCCGAGCAAAACTCTTCTGTTAAGCGAACACTTCTCTCTGAAGGAGAGATCACTATACTCAAGCTGTTTATTTTCTTTCATACGAAACATCAAAATCCGGAAGTCTCTTTCATCTAGTGCTTCTCCTCTCGAACGACCCACTCTCTCAGCGGTCATTCCACTGATGCGATCTTTTTGAAACCCTATGAATTCAATAAGAATGGCAAAGTTTCGAAAGACCTTTTACCATTCACGCTGATTTTTTAGACGGATTAGGTTCGCTTTTCTTTCGTGAAAGCAGCCGAGAGCAAGCACGTGACACATTTAATACGACGTGCTTTGGAGCCCGCTTTACAGTGAGACTAGGCGCCTTTATGACCCTAAGATCCACGTTATTGCTGGATTGTCCAGCAAGTCCCATAGGCGACACTCCAGTCATGTCAGGCCGTGGGAGCAGACAGCTAATCGAGGTTGTTCGAATGAATCGAGATGCACGAGCAACAAGGTGTACTGCCAACGGTTCCCACACATCTAAATCACAAGTACGAAATTCGTTGTGGCGAAGAGACTAGGTAGAATATACGTAAATAATTCGGCTATCAGGACGATTTCTGACCCATGACGATACATTCATAGTGCCCAGGTTTGTCAGTGCCTTCTGAGTACCAGCGGCAGAAATACATCGAAGTAGGTCAGGCACTTCATGAAACTGGTGTGTGAAACATTTACTTTAAGAGACATTGCTCAACTTTTGAAAAAAAGGAACAACGAAGGTTGACAGGCAAATCAACTGAGGTACCGACAACTTCGTTTGAAGGCCGGTCCTTACGTATCCAACGAAAATGTAAGGGATTTTCCATAAATCTAATACTAAATATGACAAAGCCTATCCTCCTGATGCGGGTTTTCGTATTAAATGGAGATGAATGCAATGCACTCAATATTCCAAACAAGAACTGGTCATTCTTCTTACTTTCAGTGCACAAAGGGAGATGCTGATGCTGGTAATGCGAGTGAGTCTCTGGTGGATTGAAACACAGATGTACTTCAGTTTTCAAATCGAATTGGATGGCCTGGATGATAGTTTTCGTTGCTGTCTCATGTGGTAAAAAACGAAATAGCCTACTTATATGGGACCAAAGTACAATATTTCCCAGGATTTCATTCAGCTGGTCTTTTTTTCACCGCGAACGGCAACTGGTAAGGTGTGAATAGATGTGGCGTAACCGCACTCCGGTCTGATACGGTGCTGCAACCGCCAATGGCATGTAAGTGCATTGTCAATCGATGCAAGCGTGTGTAAAACAAACGGGAAAGTGAACACAAGTGCATAGTGCTGGGTAGGACAGAACATAAGAACAAACAAGCTCCGCCAGGGAGTTTGATAAGACAACTTCTGAGCTGCGCTAGTTGCTATGTCCACCTGCTTGTTACCCTCGACTGGCTACTAAAATCTGTCCTTCATTTTCATCTTTCAAGTCCCTGAAGCATAAGGGTGTGATATGACGTTTGATTTATAAGGTCTCTATTGTTATATGTCGGTGAGTTTCTCCGCTCTTTAACGACTGTTGAAACTCTCCACCAAATGCCTGTCTAAATTACGAATTAAGTCAGTCTGTATGCTCAAGATAAAAAAAAATTGTTTCCTCCCCGTATGGAAACGGTACCACATCTCGTAATAATCCTTCTGGTGGTTCAAATTCATGACCGTCCGATTGATAACCTAAAACATCTATTCGGTCATGAGTGGCGATTAGCAGTGTGGTTAACTCACCCTGAGACAGGATGTGGCAATAAACTCCTTGAGTCGTGCGTTTCACGTCACGAGATCGGTTCCTGCCTGGTTGCTCGTTTGACTGCCGCACTGATGGAGGGTGCACGCAACTTACAGTTTTTTCCTTTGTAGGTTACTTACAGTCTGTAGCTAATGAGGAGATCCAACTGAATATTTCACTTAGCTTAGCCTGCACAACTTTTCAGTTCGCTGCTTTATGCCGTCAAGAGTTACAAAGAAAAACCAACAAATGAAATTGGATTACCTAACTGTTTTGTTTACAACTAGCCTGAAGAGATCCAAGCGTTTTTTGTCTTACTGTTTGGCAATGAAGCTGCTAGCGGGGCACACTAAAGTTTAGTCGATTGCTTTCCTAACTTCGATTAACATTGATCTAGATGACCCATTCTCCACAAAGTTCATTACTTCCCGAACTAGCCTGGAGGACCAACAGTCATACTCCCACCCCAACAACAACAACAACAACCGGTGTTAGGACAGGAATTATATTTGTATGAATTTTGCAACTCTATTGTCTGCTGAAACCTCTCTGTCTTTGGTAGTATCGTACAATTGCGAACGAGAGTTCTCGGTCCATGCGAACTGGAATTAGGTGAACCTTAAATTCACTAGTTTAGGTCACGTCGCCTCGTCGATCCTGAATACATTTTACTGATAAAAACACGGCACTACACTGTATACATAGTTCGTTTGCAACAGAAAGGTTGACTGAACCTCGTATTGTCGATGCGGTTTCACCGAATATGCATAGGTGTGTCCCCTCCAAGCTGGTAGGCAAGGATAACCAGACTAGCGATGGGTTCGCTATTTGCCTACTCATCACCAAGTAGCCAAAAAGTCTAGAATTTAAACGGAAAACAACAGTATTTCACATGAGCAGTTGCGAAATTTCAAAAATTTACTTTCACGTCACCCCCATTTGAACCTTGTAACTCCTAGCATGGTGCAATTTCCTGGTTTGTGCACAACAAGACTGAAAAGTACTCTAGTATGGGCTACCCAGAAGAGACTATCTGAGATGGAGCGGAGTGTTCAAACGAGATACAACGGTATTTTTCAGCGTAACCTAAGGTATTCTGAACGTATTGTAAATAATATTCACGTGATGGTTTTGTAAGGAGTTTTCTATTAATCCACCTCACGGAAAGACGCCTATAAACTTTTTTATGATGTGTGGTAGATAATTTCTAGTATGAAATATCACAAACGAGAGATTCAGCTGGGTTCCAGGTCAGTCTCTCGCAAAACTTAATTCGTCTGTATTTCGCTAATTTCGTGCAATCTGGTTCCAAGTAGAACATAAGGTTGACGGAAACTCGGGGACTGCGCCTACCTGATGAGCCCCAAGAAGGGCGAAACCGATCGTGGGCTATCGAGTAGTGCATTACGTGTGTGAAAGATATAATCGTTCGGCTGTAGCGCTTTTTCGGTGCCTAGCTGCCATGCCACCCGAAGGAAGCACAAGGGCTGTAATGCTGCCAGGTTGCCCAAGCCTAGACAGGGGAAGTCGAGATTTGGAGGTCGGGTTTCGAACCACGGACCTTCCGGTCAGTAAATTCGTGCTCTAACCACTGAGCCATTTCACCCCGCTAGTACGGAATCCAAACAACGGCTAACCATTATTGGTCTTGCGACAAGGAGAGAGAATGCGGCTTACGGCGTCGTTGCTGTGGAAATCAGTATATTCGCTTATTTCGTGCAGTTTGTTTCAAGTAAGAACATAAGGTTGACGGAAACTCGGGGACTGCGCCTACCTGATGAGCCCCAAGAAGAGCGAAACCGGTCGTGAGCTGTCGACGAGTTTTCAGCAACCTTACGAGTAGTGCATAACAAAAATTTTGAAGTTATTGATTGTCTGCATCGGTTTATTGATCTGAGACATGCTATTGTAGACGTGGTGATCGATGGTAAACTGTCTTCCGATGTAATCCGCAAACGGTGCGTGTCCAGCTGCGACTGATCCTTTCGCTCATGCTTACTGGTGTCATGAACGGTGAACACGGCAGATGCACCATATGTACGGGGTCGAGAGTGTATTTTACATCGTCCTTCAGTTAAAAAACAGATGCTTGAGTTCTCAATCCAGGTCTGGCAACAATTTACAGGATGCCTTCTTGTAAATCGAGCGAAAGTCGTTCAGATGCAATTCCATGGTGTGTCCTGACTGTCTTAATGTGTGCGGAATGTGCCAAGGTTACTGATATGTTGACAGTTATTTACGTGTTATGTTTATCTAGAGTGACGGAATATGCCACAAACTGGGTGATCTCTGTATAGATGCGGTCTTTCTAGAGAGATTTCTCACCTACTTAAAGAAGGCAACTTCCGTCGATTCCGAGATTACTTGAATAGAGGTGTTCATGGGAGTGAAATCAAACCTGTATAAAACCCTCAAATGTAATATAAACCCAAGAGGTTCAGCGTGATAACCTGATTGGAAATTGTCGCTGAAATGAACTCTACGTCCTACTCGGAACGCACAAAATGGACAAGCTTTGTCCCAAATGCTTTCTGCCAAACGAGAACCCAGTTTGGAGATTGTGATATGCTGTTAGGTGAATGTGAACAAAATTTACCAGGGACAGAAGACATGTTTACAGGCAATATACAGGCCTGAATGTGGTGGCACGATTCATCCCTAAACTGAGCTTCAGGCCTCGTTCAAGCAAGTGAAAATCCTTAAGTGGGGTGGGAATTATTATGGAAAATATGACACTTCAAGGTGACAGGAAGCACATGGTCACCAATTGCGAAGACAACCGGATTGATTTAGTGTATCAATGAAAAATGAGTTTTATCATCTGTGAGAAGACCCATTAAACACGTTTTGCTATAATAGAATCATGTATCCCAGATCAGTTGGGGCTCTATGGAGTGCTGACTGTTGTAGTGAATTAGTGTGAGAGCAGAAATCTAAATACGGAGTCCTCTAGCTCGCGCGTCTATGTTCATACGAGAAGGAATACAGTTTTCGGCCTGTTTATGCAAGAACATTAAGTTCACAACCATCAGTAGATTTTTCTAATTCAGTTGCAACATTTTTGGTTCACTGCTGCGTATTCATGCAAATGAAGTCTCCACCGAATAATTTATTCACCGGAAAGGACGTCTGCAATTCATTTGGCTGGGTCTCCTAGTGATGCGTGCAATACGGATCTTAAGTGCAAGTCCCCTGTGGAAGTTTAGGATAAATGCATTGCTTGCTACTGAGTATTCCAAAGTAATTCCTGTTCACTTACTTGGTGCTTATGACAGCCATTCTCACCAACTCACTTTGTCAACTTCATCGAACTCTCTCTTCTGGTGGCATCGCGCGATTCCAATTGTCTATGTGATTCGATGGGTCTCGTGATCTCAATGCCTCCGCCTCATAGCGCCATTTCGTACTATGCGCAGTGTGTAACTTCGATAATCTACCTCGCGTCGAATGTGAATAAGTTTTGTTTCTGTCGGAAAGGGTGCTTCTGAAAGGGACTAGGTCAGTCAGAGCAACATTAACAATGGAGAATCACGAGTCGTCGATAGAAGGGCAGGGTTGGCAACAACTACTAGCGACAGATGTGATCTTAGGGATTTCCTGGGAAATTGTTCTCGAAGTAGGCGAAGTTGTTCCATTGAGTCTATACTATAAGAGTTCACTGGTCTGTGACGTCGTACTCAAAGAAAAGATGTGTTGGTTGATAAGTTCGTCAGTAGCAGAGGCTGTGTCCAAGTTTCAAAAGATTACATCTTTCAGGTGCGACAACTATTTTAAATCCTTTTTAATTTAAGCCAGTGATTAATCGACTGAGACAAAAAAGGATCAATTTGCTCATTACCAGAATGACACTCATAGCCATTCTCCTCTTCAAGCCGAATTTTCACATGGTGCCGGTGAGATCTCTCGTTGTCGCAGTAGTTCAGACCTTTGTTCTGCTAAATTTGTAGCTGATTCGTCTTATTTTTCCACCTAAATACCTCCACTTTTTTGCTATTGCAACGGTTTTTATTCCAAGTTACCGGATTATTGCACTCAGCTGTTCGTGGCACAGCCAAGGCTTGGACGGTTACATCCTTCAACAATGGGTTAAGAGAATATATGAATTTTCTTTGCTTGCCCCAAGTTACACTCCCTTTTGAAGTACCTTCATTGTGAGCAAATACAGTGTGGACAACTCGAATTCCGCAAAGTTGTTTTGACAGGTGGCTGATGTCAAAATGGGCGATGTCACCCAATAAAGACAGGTTATCGCTCTTTGGGTGTGTGAATAAACGGGTGTCTGTTTGATAATGCACACACGATGTAGGTGTTAAGTCATTGGATTGCAAATGTCTCGACTGTGCAGAGATCACAGTTTGGAAAACATGGTTCCCAGTATCGTTGCTCGGTTTATGAACGTACAGTACTTATCAACGACTGACTCCTAAATAACACGGATGTATTGAGACCTCTGTTAAAAGGTATACATTTCCAGCCAACTCGTACGAGATCCTGGTGATATCGATTTGGTTGGAGAGGAGCATGCTGCGATACTACTGTAATGGCATTCTCCGTTTAGTCGATTCGCACACCTTTGCAGCATCCTACCCTTGGGTGAAATTAAGCCCGTTAAAGTACTCCTGCACTTCAATGCCAACTCAACTGGCCCATATAATCTATAAGTAACCAAACCTGCCGTATCCTTTAAGTGGTGAGTAGATTTGTTTATGTTGAAATTTCCCGTCCTCCTATCATCAGCGGTCTGTCGGCAACTTTTGAGTCAAAGGTGTATTGCATCCCATTTGTTGCTGTCCATGATTGCTCGAAGTTGTTGACTAGGAAAGCCGCTTATAGTTCATACGGAAACCTGCCTTTTTTGTTTTCAGTTTGCAATGCTCTGGCTTCTGTCCTACGTCACTGTCATGGTGTATGGTTTCGCGGGTCTGTTCTGTTTGGCAGCTGGCCTTTTGTATGTCACGGAATTAGTCGAGGAGTACACGGTGACCACGGGTAAAGTCATCCGCTACTTGATTGTTTCTGAATGCTTTCTGCAACTGGTTGTGTTTTTCACTGACCAAGTAACTCTGGTGACGACTGTTGTGGGACTGTTTGCTCATGCTTTCTATTGGTCATTGCTGAAACACTTTCCCGCCTTTCACTTTGGTTCTGTGCCATTCATAGGTAGTCTAGTTGCCTGTGCTTTGCACCACTTTGTCGCCCTTCGAATGTTCAATTCGTCTTTCCACACGTTCACCGAGACACTCGCCTACTTTACTTTTCTCGTGTGGGCAGTTCCATTCATGTATCTAATCTCATTGTCGGCAAACGACTGGGTGCTACCACAAACCGTCCCATTCAACTATCAAAACCGTGAGCAAGAGCCGTTGTTGTCTTCCGGTCAGGACATGGTCTCGGCCTACTTAAAGAAGAAACGGCGTAGTCTTTACGCCTTGCTCTCAGCTGTTCGAGACTATCTGCCATCACTAACCTCAAAGAAGGGTTTCTAATTCCACTTGCCTTTCATAGTGCTGCTCTCCTCCCACTGCGCGCACGATTTACCACTGGTCTTTT
The DNA here is from genome assembly GCF_000715545.1 of Opisthorchis viverrini. Taxonomy (NCBI): domain Eukaryota; kingdom Metazoa; phylum Platyhelminthes; class Trematoda; order Opisthorchiida; family Opisthorchiidae; genus Opisthorchis; species Opisthorchis viverrini. The sequence continues at coordinate 122,052 of NW_008752254.1, read as the reverse complement.
GGATCTCAAAATTTTCTTCGCTTCACCAATTGTACATACTTCCTTGTTTTCTTTTGTTCCCTTTCTGCAGAAGCAAACCGTTTCGCGTTGTGTGCGTTATGACTTGGTGAACGCACTGTGAATACGCACTTTCATACACTGTTTACATAATGCCCCACCTTCGCCATGGTGTTAATTTTGTTCTTTTGCATCAGAGTTCCTGTTATGGATCATCGAAAATCTTTTTATCGAATCGCCTCGTCATAATTACTGCCATCGACACTGGTTTTGCACTTTGTGGAGGAAAAAGTGCAACCATAAAAAACCTGATGGTCAACTTTCGAAAACCTTTATTTGACAGTTTTGACGAACTTCTCGTGAGTAGTTATGGTGTTCATAAGG
>NW_008752254.1:88549-113954 GCF_000715545.1 Opisthorchis viverrini | reverse complement strand
ACATCACAGGTCATACTGTTTATTTCAACTGCATGTAACCGTCGAGTTCCGCTGCCAGTGCTTGGGAATAATTATCAGCACTTGTCAGCTTCTCAGCGAGAATAAAAAGTGACTGAGGTAAAGCTTTCGACCGTTTCGAGTGCTTCTGCTGCCCGCTTAAGAATTTTGGGGAATACATTGTTCTCTGACGAATCGTTTCTCGATACAGTGATGTACGACCATGTGGCAAACTCACCCCCCTCCTATATGGGCTGGAATTGTTACGTCTGGTTTCACGGTTCACTGTCAGTTTTCGAATTCTGAAGGGAATGAAATAAATAAATATCTAATTTCACTTAATTTGCGAGAGAAAAAAACCAGGTCATCGCAATGAATAAAAAGGCATACCGTACGATCAGTCGGTGGAATACTGACTGGCTTTCCCGGAAATGAAGTTCTGGAATTTACTAGTTGCGTTAAACCCTTATTTCACCGAAGCGATACTCCGATACTTACATTTGAATACCATGCAAATATGTAGCCACATTACTCTTTACAGTTTGTCCCAGGGTCTTTAGAGAATCCGTATACCCTGTCCATTTATCTCAACCTTTTAAGGCTCTATTCTACCCGATTACCCAACCCTGCTTAGTTTTCACAAGATGGTGATGTCCAATTTCCGCGGAATGCATACTGCTAGAGTGCCACCGGCAAATATAAAGTCCAATACATGTACACTTTCTTCCACACTATCCTTGATTTAAATATTCGAGGCATACTTCCACTTTCCTATGAATTACGAGAGCTCTGGTTCCACGGTCGTACACAAAAGAGCAAAACTGTCACTGAGATTTTCTCTAACTTCTGTGATTCGCTTATGTGACTAGCCGGCTAACATCGAGATGTAGGTAAGTCTCAGCTAGAGTTTAGATCCGAAACACCCCTGGTGAACACACATACATAGTAGTTTCGTCATGTGATTCGCTTGTGTGACTAGCCAGCTAACATCGAGATGTAGGTAAGTCGTAGCTAGAGTTTAGATCCGAAACACCCTTGGTGAACACACATACATAGTAGTTTCGTCACAAAACGTTGGAAAATGAACATCCCGCATTCCATTAGTAGCGAATCCAATAAAAAATGGACAGTAATAGGGAATAATGAGTTTGAAAATATGACAACTTTTCGTTGGTTACATTAAGTATGGAGCACATCACTTTTCATTACGGGTTTAGTTTCGAAATATTTCTCCAAAACAACGATATTTCTTCCGGCAACCCCTGTAACGTTCCACGGCGATGTTGGCTACTTGAGGCATTTATGTGTAGATACAAATACCCACAATATTCCGATGAACCTCTCAAATAAAAGAATGAAGTCATGAGTCCACTGCGCATCATCCAACGTGCGCTCTACGCATATGAACGGTTGACTGGCAGTCCTCTGGGGCCCAAAGATGTGTTCGGTAATCCGTGCGGTCGTCCTCGTTTTTGATAATATCTAGTCCAACACCTCAGAGTTTTTATCTTATTTCATCAAGTTTCCGAAAATTTATGTCGTCCTTAAATAAAAGAGCCCTCGCAAATATTGCAATGCAGGAATTCCCTTCGACGAGGAGCACTGAGATCGAGCAACCGAAACTTACTGCATTGCTATAGAAGTTGACCCTTACTTTGAGAGTTGATGAGGAGTTCATCTGGGAATTTCGAAAGCAACCCTGGATGCATCTGGTTGGTACACTATGCTCTTCTCCTTTTGGATCGGGAGTCATAATGACAGCTCTTTGATCTCTGACTCCTTTGCGTTTCTCACACAAAGTGGATCCTTATTTTTCAGTCAGAAACTATCGTTTTGGTATTATCTTCACTCCGTTTTGTTCATTCAAGTTTGAACGTCTGTCAAAAGAAGACCATGATATTTGAAACGTCACTCAGCTATCTTATGTTTATGGTCATTAGATTCTCCCAAGAAGTAGGCAAATTACAATTGAGTAGGGCCTAATTTCATCCTTTAAATAATGGATTCCATTGAGATCAGTTTTTGTCTGTTATCTCAGCTAACTGTTCCCTGCAGACGGGGGCTGTGGAGATAAATATCGACACCTCTGAACTTATCTCACGATAACTCTTCCTGTCTGACTTATTTATCTTCGCTCTGCTGATGACGATGGAGTGGTTAAAGATTTAGTCACTACTCTTTTGAACTGAATCTTCCTAGGGTTTGTGGGCGTTCTGTCTTCGGAGTTCCGCTGTGTGAACGCACAGTGCAGTAACTAAAGATATTCAAGTTGTCAATTTTTGAAACATTTTCATGATCCGCCTAACTTAGGGGAGACAGTAAGAGTTTGTGAACGATAACACTTTTTTTCGCTCCCTATCTTGAGTTTAACCGTTTTGTAAAGGATAATCTGTTTTATGAGGTATCAATAGCTGTATCCAGGAGTGACCATTACTATGCAAGTAACCACAAGGCCGTTGCCAAAACAACAAGCATGTGACAATCAACCACGATAGACTAAACAGACAGGAGAACATGTTAACTGGCGTCTGATGACCACTCACCACGATAAGTCTGGTTATCCAGAAGAAGTCCTCCTGAGAACTTGCGAATTACACTCATTTACAACTACTTTGATATTAATGGGAGACCCAAGTGATCCCCAGATGTACCTCTCGCTAATGCTATTCTTTAACCGCACGTCTTACACGAAGGCTGTCGCATGTTTCAGTTGGTACCATATTCGAGATATCGCAGTGCATTGTCTAGACGAAGAAACCCATTCTTAAGATTGCCAAAACTCTTTGACAGCCAAAATACTTCGCAATTGGGTGCATTTTATGAACTGCATCTAATTGGGGTTCATGCAGAACGTAAAGTTGACGAAAACTCTAGAACTATGCCAACCCAGTGAGCCTCAAGAAGAGTGGAACTGATCGAGGATTTTCGAAGAGTTTCACGGGCCTTATAATTAGTGCGTTCAGTCCTCAACAACTGTTTGGTTTTAGTTAATAACTGAGCGTAACTGCATCCAGCAAACGGCCTGCCACATTTTCGAGGAATATAGTACAGTGAACGACTTTCAGTCTGGTTCTAGGCCTACAGCGAATGACTGGATACTGCAGTTTCCGTAATTTAGGTTGCAGTTCACACAGTTCCAGCTGCAGTTCACGTGAACTCAAATGCACTTTGGGCAAATACACTTATGGAGATACCCCCGATGGTGATCTGATTGGTTTTAAACTCAGTCAGTGAATGACAAGGAGGGCAATTCTGGTCATCCTCAATTGAGGTGATATGAACTGTTTGGCCTGACCTAAGCGTGACACTTCGAGGCCACATGGCTAGTTAGAGCGTTTGATACACAATCAGACTGCACAACCAACCAAAGCAAAAACTCAACAAAAGTTCACAAAGAACAGAGATGAGTGGAAGATGAAACCAAGGAAATAATAATCCATCTGGACTCAGAATGAGTCACTCTATGGATGAAATGCAATGGCTGGTTCAGGATGTATCCCCAAATATCATAGCACAGGACAGGCCACCGTGAAGCTATTGCACAAGAAATTTTTACGGAAACTGGAACTCTCTAACCATACTACCGTTCGTTACGCCAAACAAAACAAAATGGGAGAGTGGAATATCCAGTTTGTAAACTGGAGTCCGGGGATGACAACTCATAAGTGATTTCCAAGGTGTGATGCTTATTGATGGTGTTAAAATATAAAAATAGACATCTACTGATTTTTCAACCCGTACAACCTAGAACAGTCAGACTTCCACACTTCAACAACTGCGTGATTATTTTTGGTGCAGCCATAGAGAATACGATACACTTCCTGGGAGGGAGAACAACAATTACCCACTGACCTGCACCCAAGGAATCAGACGCTAATGCTTTAAGGTCAGAATTCTAACTTCTTCGGTCGTAGTTAGATCGATGGATTTTCAGCAACCTTATGAGTAGTACATTACATAGATCTTCCACAGTTCTGCGGTTGCCATGAATGACAAAACAGGTGTGTGTGGATGAAAGAAGTGTGTGTGTGTGTGCGTGTGTGTGTGCAGATTCTCCGATTGATTTACGACTAGGGAATGCACGCTCGGAGTATGTTGGATTGTGCGTCGTAAGCAATGCAGCGAAATTCGCTTCGGAGGAAAGTTTCCTGCAAGCTAATGCACAAAAAGAACACTTCCCACTTAACTGACGTGTTATCGGCGTTATCCAGCCTAAACAAGGACATCTTTCATGTTCGAGCAAAGAATTCGTTGCAATCCGTTTTACCTTATTAATGATTACTCTAACTGGGGTCTTCCTATGCTTAAAATAGTGTTTCTACTAGTCCGTGTACAACGATGAACTTCAGATCACTGCCCAGCTTCGATTAATGATTAACTGGGGTCTTCCTATGCTCAAAAGAGTGTTTCTACTAGTCCGTGTACGACGATGAACTTCAGATCACTGCCCAGCTTCTAGTCAAAGAGATTGGGAGCTCCCAAACTTGTGTTCCGGATATCAGCCTTTTGATAGGAGCGGGTTACTATACTGTACGTACTTTTTTCTTAAGGGTGCCGAGTTTAGCGTCACCAAACCGTTACTAATCTGGCTGTTCTAGAGAAATTCGGAAACCGATGGTCCAAGGTCCCATGAACCAACCAGACTGCACAAAGTTTATGCTAGATACCATCGATGAATGGTTCCGATTTACCACTAGGCTATCATAAAACATTGGGTAAAATTATCGTACGATATAATTGGACTGATTGTCGAAACACTGACAAGCTTGAACGCCACATTTCATGCGCCTCTACCAAATTCTGTTTGTTAGCGCAGATTACGTGTTCTCACGCCTGTGCCGGCGTAGGCACTCATGTATGACGAACGCACTGTGGCACGATGCGTCATCGTCCCTTCTTTCTCCCAGGGCATGTGACGACGTAGCACGCGAGTGTTCTATATTCCTCTCACTCGGGTGTGGCGGTGCACAGGTGTAGCTGAGGCAGACAATCCAAAATGCACCACAAGTTAGCTCGCCTTGGGGGTGCAACTAAACACTGGGTCAAACAGTGTGCTAACCTAGCGATGAGTGCGGACAAAGCCGCAGTTGACAAAGCCAAGCTCACCAGCCGAACGACCGATACAGTTCAGCGTGCTGCATGAGCAGGTAGTTGCCCCATGACCCTGGAACCGCAGGCGGATCTGCTAGCATAAACCAAGCAAACAAAAAGGATTACCAGCTCTTAGAGAAAATGGAAAAAAACCCGAAGCTTCTTTATGTCTCCTCACCGCCCACCTCCCTACATGAAGTAATTGTGACTCCACAGTGTGTACTCCGAACGTTACTTGAACTAAATCACAGAAAAACTCCCGGTGCCGATCAGATAACACCATTTATCCTCAAGCAGTGTGCTCATTCCCTATGCACACCTCTCGCTGAGTTATTCAATTTGTCCCTAAATAACGGTGCAGTTCCCACCGACTGGAAGAGGGGCGTTATCGCTCCCATATATAAAGAAGATAATCGTTCGGTCGTGTCAAACTACCGGCCGGTGACTCTGTTGCCGGTGATCTCCAAAGTGCTTGAGCGACTGGTGGCAAACGAAATCATTAAACACTTAAAGGAAAACGGATTGCTTTCGGCTGCCCAGCATGGTTTCAGAAAAAACAGATCCTGTCTGTCCAATCTCCTTATTACCTTAGACGACTGGACGCAAGCTGTGGACAATGGAAATCCCGTTCACGCATGCTATCTAGACATCTCCAAGGCATTTGATCGCGTGAACCATAACATATTGTTACAAAAACTCGAGCATTATGGTATTACGGGAAAGCTGCTGGCTTGGCTTGAAATCTATTTGGCTGACCGAGACGCGCGTGTATGTGTTGACGGCGCTCTGTCCAAGCCAATTGCAGCTACAAGTGGAGTACCCCAAGGCTCCGTTCTTGGGCCTACTTTATTTTTATTATACGTAAACGATATACCTGAGCTCGTGAGCAGTAAAATCACTTTATTCGCAGACGATATCAAGATATGGTCAAGCATACGCACCATTGAAGACTGTCACCGATTACAAAAAGATCTCGATACACTTTATGATTGGTCACTGAAAAACAGACTACCGTTTAACCTCCAAAAATGTAAAATGCTCCGTGTAGGGAAGCCCTTTGCATATAACTATACGTTGGGTCCACAACCACTTTCTTGGACTAGTGAAGAAAAAGATCTTGGCGTGTGGGTCAGCAGCTGTTTAAAAAACTCCTTGCAATGCACAGCCGTCTACAAGAGGACCTCACAAGTCCTGTCGCTCCTAAAACGGATTTTTGGTCGTTTCACTCGACTGGCACTGCCCCGAGTAATCAATACCTACATCCGACCAACCATGGAATACGCTATACAAGCTTGGTCACCATGGCTTCAAAAAGACATAATTCTTCTACAGCGAATATATCATCGAGCCACGAAGCTGGTAATTGGATTGCAAAATAAACCATACGAAGACAGGATTGCCAGTCTCAACCTATTTGACTTCTACTATCGGCGCATCAGGGGAGACCTAATTCTAACATATAATATACTGAAGACACCTAATCATCCGCTGGAAGACCTTTTTGTCCGACGTCGAACACGAACGGGCAGGAGGCATAACTTTTCGCTCGCGGTACCTCACTCGAGGGTGAACTGTCGACGGAACTTTTTTGCGGTCCGTGTATGTTTCATTTGGAACTCCCTACCTCCCAAAGTTGTACATTCGCCGAGTTTAACCATCTTCAAGAACAAGTTAGATGCACATCTTATGTCCAAACCGAATCTGGAACTATTTAAATCCATGTGATACTCAGTAAACATTACACATACTTTTGCATCCCTTTGTGTATATACGTTCACCCTATGGTCGTTGTAAAGTTAATTGCTTTTTAGACCATTAAACCTTGAATTAACCTTGAATTACTCCTGCTTACTTTAGCAATAGGCTCAGATGGATCATGCCAATTACGACAAATAGGATTTTCTCAGCAGAAAGTGTTAATACCTTTCAGAATATCTCGAATGCCAGTTTCAAAGAATAATTGGCAATTCCCGTTAGAGATAGTCATGACAGACATTCCGGTTCAAACTTCAGCGTAACCGGTAATGATAACCTAGGATTTCCTGTCTCAGATCGATGGCCGTGTTCCCTTCTCCGTCTGCAGACGACCCCTTTTGCTTTAGGGATGTGGTATTATTTAGAGGTCAAAGGTCCAAGATCTGTTGTCGGCATAGGTTAACTGTCGGACACTATTTTCCGCAAACGCATATATAGTAATGGTGGACTGAGAGCAGCCGTGTTGGAGGTGATCCCTTTTGTGATTCCCGTATTCTTTCACTGAAAGTTTATTCACCTCTATTTCATTTCGACAAAGTGATCAAACTGAGAGCAGCTGTGGATACATTCATACCGTGTTGGAGGTGATCCCTTTTGGGATTCCCGTATTCTTTCACTGAAAGATTATCCACCTCTATTTCATTTCGACAAAGTGATCAATCGAATTTTCTCGTAACCAGTGGAGAAACATTGCCTATCAGGATAGATTGCAGACGACAAACTAAGCAGAAACCGTTCACCACAGACGTAGTACCTTGGCATCTTATTGAGACCATAATGAACTCCACAATGATAGAGGAATATAGGGATAACAGACTAGTTATGTCGGATAGTGCTCAATGAGTGCATCGCACGAGGAGCCAATATGGAAGAGGCTACTTACCATGGATACTTAAGGAATGGTAAAAAACTACTTCCTCATATTCGAATGCATTCCGTAAGAATTTGTAACCGAAATTTCACTTCGCCTTCCTTCTGATTAGAAGAGACTTAGTCGGCTTTGGTTCATAGTAAGTTTAATCCTGTTGAATAGAATAAATTTAATGAGCTGCTGAAATCGTACGTCCATTTTTAGGGTTAAGAATCTTCTCACTTGTTGACAGACAATCTATCCTTAAGGCCCAGAGACAGTGTCTCCGCACCTTCAATGTATCCTCTGTATTACCACTCAGGTTTTCCGCTCTCATTCCAAATATTGCGCATGAGAGCAGTCACCGCGTGGTTGAAAGACAACTAAGGTAAGGTACAGAATAAGGTGGCTCTAATAGCAGGATAACAAGGCCTTTTCTTCCGAACACATAATCGTGTTTTTCAAAAGAGAAAGTGTATTTTTCAACGGAATAAGGTGGCTCTAATAGCAGGATAACAAGGCCTTTTCTTCCGAACACATAATCGTGTTTTTCAAAAGAGAAAGTGTATTTTTCAACGAAAAACGAAAGAACCACTATTGAAACTTTTCTGTCTCACGGAAGCTGTTTTGTGTTCGCGTGAAAATGAAGCAAACTGTTGAGAACCTAATTGAAATTAACGAGCAGACTGCTGGTCTATTACCTAATACCATCTCATAAGGAATAGTCCACATGGAGAGCCACATCAATCAATGAGGCAATTTTTACAGCACGACTATTTTTACTGCAATCATTTGTGGGGGAACCGAAGAGATACACCTCCGAGTTCCACTAAATGGCTGATTTAATACCAGTACATTGGTTTAGCTTACAGGTAAACCGCAATTGTAACACAGGATGTAAGTAGAAAGGTTGAGGGACGAGATGAAATAGTGTCCAAACTCACGGCAGTTGCTGCTGAGTACCTTGTCTGGTGTCCGGCATTCGGTTTCCAACCAAATGGTTTAAGATATACTACTTCTGATTTGTCCTGATGACGATAACAAGTAAATACCATGCACCATGTTTTAATGGAAATCCCATTCAAGTATTATATCGTACAGTCAAAAAGCTGTTTGGAAAACGTGGATACAACCAAAGGTTCATCAATCTGATACATTAAGCGCGAAAGCGATTTCATTTGACACCAATTTCACAAGAAAATACTTAGTCGAGTGACGATTGGGAGATTCCCTGAGGTTGTTTTCCCAACGAACTGTCAGGCCACTAGGCAATTTCGGAACCCAGAAATCCTAGTAGAAACATTAGAAAGTGCCTTCTCAATGCATTATTCACTGACGGCGTGTTACTCTAGACCACGAAACAGCCGCCCGATCGAACTATTATGGCAAACGTCACGTGTTCTCTGTGCTACATCTGAGAGTCCTTCTTTTTGCACAACTTGCTGGATTTCGCCTGTCGTCTTAGGCTATTAGTGAACTTTTGAAAGGAGTGTACGTGTATCAGTACGTGCTGATCAGCTCGGCACATGATAACTTTCACTGCACACAAATATGCATGATTCGGTTTAGAGAATCTATAGAAAACTCTACGATTCCGGTCATTCTGTATTCCGTGTAAATACCGCATCATGTTTGGTCACAAAGCGCTGTAAAACTGCTTCTGGGTCCGTGTCAATATCATTTAAAAGTTGTATAGCCTCCAATCGTTTAAGCCGCTGTTGGTTCTTTTCGTTTAACTCGTCAATATCAACTGATCCTTGTGAGGGAGAGGCTGGTCGCTTGCTTTCTTTAGTTGGTTCATCCAGCAGAAACTCCATAGCAGCCCGCTGTCCGACCGGTTCGTCTGCGCCAAGCAGATTCTGTCTTTCCAGAATGGCATCGTTCAATAGTTCACGCTTCGTCATGACATCCAATTCATCGTTAAGTTCTCGCAAGTAGTTGTCCTGTGCATTTAAGAACGCCATTTGTTTTGCATCCATACGCAACAATGAGTCTTCGTGCAGGGCGTTTTTGGCCCACATCCCAAATGGACTGACTTCACGAACAGTTCCGATTCCATATTTCCATCGGCAATTCGGTTCAAACAAGTACGGCCCTGTGAATAAGGTCTCGCCTCTTCTGACCACCCTGGGATGAGGCTTACCGCTTGTTAGACCGTATCTATCTAAGGTCTGATGTCTACGCAATGCTTCCTCGATTCTCATTTTTTCCGTATCCAACTGAGTTCGGAGATCCCGAAGTTGCTGAAGAACCGAGTGATCTTTTTCACTCTGTCTACTGTTGTCTGCACAAAAAGAGCTCCTCTTTAAGTTATGTATCGCAATGTCAGGGCCAATAAGCAAGTCACATTCTGATTGCTTTTGGTTCCCTGAATGTGGTCTTTCTGCCTTCTGTGGTTTTGGCTTCCGCTGTTGTGTTTTCTGACGGAGCTGATGTTGGCTACGCGGAAGTTGATAGTTTTTCGTCACTGTCTGCTTCCGTTCTAAGTCCAAACGCGGAGCAGCTGCATGATCTTCGTTTTCCAGTTGACTAGCTCTGATTCGTGCCTTTTCTGCCTCGAATTCGCGCTGCATACGAGCTTGTTCAGCAGCAACACGCTCTGTCTCACGAAGTTCAAGCTCTTCTTCCCTCCTGCGCGCTTCCTCTTGGCGTCGCCTTTTATCTTCAATCTGTTTGGCTAAATCTTCTTTGTATTTCTGGAGGTTCATCTTCTGCTCTGTTGTGAGTGGACTTCCAAAGACACCATGACCACCACGTGCAAAACCACCATCTTCGTTTCCGACTAGGACAACATCACCCGGTTGTGACTGTATGCTATGCGTACCAACAGCTCGATTATCTTCGAGATTGGCCGGATGCGGTTGAGCATTGTATGCATGATATCGCCTAAATTCTTCTTCCATTTTCCTGTCATATTCCTCGTCTTGCTTTTTCTGAAGTTCCTTTTTAAGTTTCGCCTCTTCGATTTGTCGCCGGAGGTCTTGGGCGTACTGGGCCTTCTTGGCTTCTTGATCTTTTATGGACACGGGTTTTCCACGCTGGTCGACAATTAGTTTGTCGGAGGAGGTCACCTTTGAGTGGGAATCAGTTCTTGGAAGCAAGGGTTTATATTGTGTCGGTGCTTGGCCGTTATCTGCAAGTAAGTCACGTTTACCAGCCAGAAAATATTCCTGTTCTTCTAAGGTTGGAGCTGGTGGTATCACGGTTTTTGCATTGAGCATCGACGCTTCGGTTGGATCACTGCTAAGTTTGGATAAAGGAGAGACTGGTCTGACTAGCGGAGTATCCGGTTTGGTTGCCTTGGAAAGTGCGACCTCAGCTTTGCGTTTCTGTTGGGCTTCGAGAATTTGTTGTTCGAGCTCCTGTCGATACCTTTGTTTAGCTTCAAATTTCAATTTGTTTTGTTCCAAATTATTTTCACGCCCGAATACCATTGGGGACCTTGCGGATTCTGATACTTCAAGGTTCGCGCGTGGGATCATTGGCTTACTCGTAAATGGGTCGGCGAGAGTTGTGGTCTGGTCGTTATCCCTGACTCTCTTGTACTCCTTTTCGATTGACAGGAGCCGGTCTTCAGCTTCTCGCAACGCTCGAAGACGATCCTGCAATTGAGATTCATATCTAAGTTTTAGACGGTGAAAAACCAAACACAACTCACAGTTTCATTTGTTCATCAGTTAGAAAGTTTGAATCAGGGACAGCAGTCTTTAACAGATTTCCCTGTTCACTCTGTTTTCTAAAAAACGAGGGCAATTATATTTCGTGGCAAATACCTATGTGGGTCAGTTGTTTCTCCTCTGATTAGAAGATCATGCATTTCATGTTTGTAGCTGCTGGTTAAACTCTCTATCTTTTGGGTCAATTCCTCAAGCTTAGCGTCTAGTCTGTTTCCCAATCTGAGGTAATCTCCTTCGTCTGATTTTTTGGGTTCCGAATGCTCCAACTGTTTTGTTGGATCAACTGGTAGTAAAATGGGAATTGGTGCGAGGGTTTCGTTCGAAGTTTTGACTGTTAGCGTTGACGATAAAGACTTTTTAGCTGCGAATCGATTCTGAAATTTTTCATTCTCCCACTTTTTGAACTCTTCATATTCCGAAGCTAACTGAGCTCGCTTTCTGGCTCGATCTTCGTCTCCTCGGCCGAAGCGATCAAAAAAACTTATCTCATTTTCTTTTGTTTGAGATTTTTCAACCATATTTTGTACTTGGTCCCCGTTATTCAGAGCTGGTGTTTGTAAAACCAACATTAATCAGTTGTGTAACTCAGTAGTTGGGCTGGTAATAGAGCATAAAGCGCTGAAATAGAAGAAATACGACAGATGACTGGGTCTCCCAGCTTGAATTCGACGGGAACGTTTTTACGTCAAATACATTTGAGTGACCGTGTAGTACAATGAGACATTTTACACTGAGGTTCATACACAAATGAATATTTATGTCTGACCTGTGAACTATCAGTGTTTGTGTACTGCATAGCGTGTACCAGCGGAAAGAGACTGATCCTAACAAAAGTTCAAAGATAAGCATAAATGAATATTCATGTCTGACCTGTGAACTATCAGTGTTTATGTACTGCATAGCATGTATCAGCGGAAAGAGTCTGATCCTAACAAAAGTTCAAAGATAAGCACATTACGTTTTCCGTAAAAAGTGCAATTTCGCTCGTAGTGGTATTATTGCGTTGCTGTTTCTCTAACGACCGCTTTTCCAAGTTTCATCTCAAGCACATACAATAAAGCTTTACCTCACTTTCACACCACGCTCGTTCGAACATTTCTAACGCAATTACCCTGGTGAGTTTAAACTGAAAGGGGCGAGGGAAGCATTGGACTCGAGTTTCGCTTTAATTAGAGCTCATCAACGGTCCATCTCCGGGGTTTGAACCCTGGATAAAAGGCATTCGAGGCGAACTCGTTGCCTTCACTCTATAGGCGGGCGCACTCTTCATTTAAAAAAAATATATTGTACTGTTTCCATGTTTCTGTGTTGGAGTCGCAATGAAGACAAATATTCCAGAGAAGAAAGGTCAAAACCTACAGTAGATGCAATAAATCTGTGGGCTGGTAACAACCTGCTATACGATTATTCTGTCGATGGCCAAAGACTAAGGTTGCAAGATAGTCAATACCGCTTCATCTGTGTTTATATTTTTGGACGCAGAGAAGAACGAAAGGGGGAGATGAAATCGGTTTCCAGACAAACGTGGGTTATGCTTCACCAAACTTTGTGTACAAACATCTGCGTTCATTCCTTAATAGTGACATCTTCAGTAAATTCCAAAGAATATGAAGGCAAAGTCATTTTTTAAGACTGTCAACGGGCTTTCAAGGTTACACGGGTGACCGGTTTCCATTGTATGCCATGCAAATGTTGTATTCAAATTGCTTGGGGCCTGCCGCCTTACGGTGTTTTACTACAGAACCAGTATAAGGAATCTTACAAGCTTCTGGTTACTCATTTTTAACTGTATGTCCTCAACATGTCAAACCAGATAAAACAAGAAGACAACTCTATTTGTCTTCATATGATGCCACAAAATGAAAGCTTGCTACGAATACCAAAACGATAGAGGTTATCAATCGTTTTCGGTGTTTTTCGTGTGGCAAGATAAGAATTACTAAACATACACATCAAAGTGCAATTGTGTAGTTACTGCACTCTGAAGGTTGTCTTTAAGTATACAAAAAGGTCAAATTCATAATTCGATGAATCAGCAAAGTTAATTTGTTGAGGTGTTTTACTCTTCCCACCTACGAAGAGGAATAGTCAAACTGTAGTCCTGTATGTCCACTTGTAATTCACTGTGGGATAGTATCCAGATCACCTCCAGTCCTGGTGCGAACCGAACAACATTATGACTATATCATCAATCAACTGTTCACCAAATGATGATGAGTGAGTTCTAGGGCCATATTCTCACAGCCCAATTACCACCACATTTTCTGTTACAAGAATTAGTCCATTACACCTCATCGTTGTCTGTGTGGTGTTGATAGATTGGGTATAAAAACACAAAGTAACACTATCTAAGTCTTAGCCGCTCCTTAATCACTTTTACTGCTGGTGTCTGCAAGCCAGGTTACTTCACAGCTTATTGCATCAGGCTGGAACAAACGCTTTCACGCATTTGAAGCACTCATTAACACAAGTATAGGCCTGTTGCATTTGTGGTTCACGTAGCACGTCATTGGTTCATGTTATCAAACAGCACCTACGTAGCACGTCATTGGTTCATGTTATCAAGACTTGACTACAGATTTCATTCATTTTCTGGTTTACTTATTTCCATCCACTGTTCGACAGTTTCAAAAACGACTGCACAGTCTGAGCTCAGGGATCAATATGGTGCGTTCCTAGAGTAGCAAACGATAACCTATAGCTAAGCACCTGGTACACAATCAGTCACCCGCATGTTTATGAAAAGCGGCATTTGATATACCTTTTGCTTCACTTCGGAACTTCTTCAGTAAAATTGCGCTGCTAGGCCTTCTACCGACATCCTCTGGCGTCATACCATGTGCGCATGTTGTTACTAGACATGAGGCACTAACTGTCTCTAGCATAACTACTCACGTAGACGGATTCTTATCGCGTGTCTTTCAGAAATTCTTTTTTAAAATCTCCAGCGTCAAAAAGACCTGACATTTGAGCTTGTATTTATCTGATTTGCCGCAACTGATTTCCATAAGAAAGGCTTCCATATTTTTCTGCACCAGTCGCAAAGTATTAGCCCAGATCCGACCATCAATAAGGACTACTGTCCAAAAGTACATAAATACAGTCCATCCTGTGATGTGTACGAGGCCGTACGGAGCAGATCACTCAGGCCGTTGTCTGGCCCACCTATTCAGTGGGTTATGGACAAATTCTAACGAAAATGTTATCTATAACCAGATATAACGTAAACGCACCACAAAATAGTCGTAGTGGTTAATTCACAATCACCAACACTGATACCGGCCTCTCTGGTTGGGTTAAATGTACGTTGCTTTTAGAAGTGTTACGGTGAGACCAAATGGCACCTCATCATACGGCTTCGCTACATCTCTTACACAGCTCTTGCACAAATTGCGTCTGAATTATCATCCCATCGTCATCATGGACGGGATAGCATCAGTGTTTAACACGGCTTTGCTGCTGCACAGTCATAATTTATTTCAAAGCCTTATTCAGAAGAAGGGGAATAAACGTGGATGAGGAAGGGATTTCGTGGTAGCTTGACATAATGACTGCATATTACCTACAGCTCTAGAAACTCATCAGTGGAATCTGCATAAAACATTAAAGCAGGGATTTCACTGACATTGTTTAGAGCTTTATTGTGCACCGTCTCCGACCATGAAGCTGTGTAAGGTTTCAGGGTTTTACTTCAAATGATGGATCCAAATGAAAGGCAGCGGGTGGCCATGTGTATTGTTGTTCAAAATGCTCCGTTCAGAGGTTGGGGGTCTTTCTTTTTTGAAGATGGTAGTATCACTGTGGCTTTTTGCGGTTTCAATCACAGGCAATTTGAAGGGGCCGGTCTCACGAGCAAACTGAAATATTGTTCGAGCATTCCAGACTTTCTGGACTTCTTCCATTTCCACGAAGCTTCCACCAGGCTTGACCATCAGCAGGAATGCTCACTTTTACTTAGGGTTTGCCAATTCACCGGGTCAAATTATTTTCGGGAACGGTGAGAACGTTCCACCGATATTCAATCCGTGCCACTGTTTAGTCTGACAATCATGAGGTGAGCGAATCCGGTAGCATCGTGTTACAGGCAAAACTTCCATCGCTGCATAAAGATGTGGCTGTCCCATTCCACAGTGAAATCACATCGGAAGGTGCAGTAACTAAAAGAGAATCCAGAAGGCCGTTCTAGTAACTTCAATATACTTTGAAATCTGTCATTCTGTCAGTTACTAAGTTAAGATGTGGCTGTCCCATTCCGCAGTGAAATCACATCGGACGGTGCAGTAACTAAAAGAGAATTCAGAAGACCGTTCTAATAACTTCAATATACTCTGAAATCTGTCATTCTGTCAGTTACTAAGTGATTTGTCCACAGTGTACGCAGGCAGCCCCGTGAAACGGAGCCAGAAACGACTGCGGACGAGCACGTGATCGGGATCCACATATCTGTTCCAAAACACGCGGCAGTCAGTTATTGATCCGCTGATGGTAATACGACCACTTTGAGGTCGTAGTTAACACACTATTGGAAGACGCCATGTGGTCAGAAGCCTTTGGTTGTTTTGAAAGTCAGTGACGCAGAACAGTCTGCGGTCAGCACATAGCTAGGGCATTAGTTCCCCATTGTCCGCACTGGGTTCAATCCATTTCAGTCACATAATCGAGTATCAGATGCAAAGTTTGGTCACTTTTGAACTCTGGTACTCGGTAACTGCAAAAAGACCCGAGCTTTCAGTCTGCGTGACAGGGTGCTCATAGCATCATAAAACGTGTCTATGATGGTGATAGAGATACAATTAGATGGGATGTAAACAGACATGATAAGCAGACAGCGATCAAATTCCCACTTGTAAGAGCTCTTCACAGATACTGTCAGACGAGACTTAACCGAGGAGACCATCAACGGATACCCAGTCAAGCAGAAATCCTTCCTACCTATGGCTCAAGTAGATTCCAAACTCTGCCCATCCTGATGCAGGGACTCGATCGTCAGAGGTGTACATCCAGAAGCAAGTGAAAGGTGGTCTGGAAATCAGCTAACCAATATTCTCAAACATTCAGTCCTTGCTTTTTATACACAGCACACGATTAGGTTCAGCCAGTACAGTGTGAAAGCAAGAGAAGCTTGTTGTCCTACTTGCTTCAGAATGTGAAGATCAGAGGCAGAAAAATATATCCGCCATCGGGGCTTGAAGACTGATTTTGAGATGCACGAGGCTGTCGGCAACAGCTGACACGCAGATGCAGCGGCCAACATTGGTGTAGGACGAACGGAGCCCTCAGTCTTGAAGGATTGGTTCACAAGAAGAGTTATTAATTGGACGAAAGGAGGGAGAAAAATTTGCGTGAGAAAGAAAGAAAGGAGTATGCAGTAGTAACTTGTTTTAGATTACCTATCCCACTGTATGCAGCAAGTAAAGCAACCCGACTGATGACACGATACGACGAGCAATGTGACGTGCCAGTACTTTCAGTTGCAAGTATCATATTTGCACGGGGGTCGGGTTACTTCTTGAAAGCCAGTACCTGAATATGACGATAATGGTCCTCGATAAACCTATTTGGATTAGAATCTTGACTGTGGAGCAGTGGTGTTTGGTGGAAAATGCTAGTGTAACACTATTTTTAAGGGGAGCAGTGGGGTGGAAAATGCTAGTGTAACACTATTTTTAAGGGCAAATCACCACACGCGTTCCATCCACCAACATATAGGACTAGGTGAGGTGATGGCGTCTGACTACGTGACAATCTGGCATGAAAGTTTGTGAGTGTCCCATGGGAACTTCTCAGTATAGCCTAATGGGTATTGGAGGCACGTTACATGTTGAGCGTTCGTACCTGTTATCGGCACTATTTTTCTGGGTCTCTAAGTAACTCACATAGCCAAGCTTGTCTACGCCGGAATCTCATCCAGTCTGTGGTCACTCGCGGCGACCTTTTAACCTAGCATCCGTTGTGTTCTGAAGGAAAACTATCTAAGTCAGGAGCATTATATTGCCCTTGCCTTTTTATCATGTCTCCACAGTCTCTAGTTCCCGAATCATTCCATTTTTATCAGGTGCATTTATGTATCTTTGTAGTCGGGCTGCTGAACTATGATATAGGGTTTGCTTGTTGTAGATAGCGCACATTGCTATGGTGTGAGAATAACGGCATAGTGACAACTTCGATCCATGGGCACCTGTAACTGCTTGCGCTGAAGTGCTAAACTCAAAGCACGGACATTTTTAGAAATGGCCAAAGCACCTTTCGTTGGCGTTCCAGAACAATGCAGCCTGTGATCTACATTCTCTGTACAAATAAAGATACTTATTATTTCCCTGCACCATATCTTCTTCATATGAGGAAATTATGTCCCATTATGAGAACTGACGAGCTGCAGCGTCTGTGCTGGCTTGGAAGACTTATTTACTCATCCTGGGGATGCAGTATGACCGTACAGCGTGCGGCTGCTACATACCACACAGGTATTTCAAAGATTATTCCCATATAATGCTATTTCACGAACTTTTCCGACCGTGGAATGTTTTGTGCGCACATTACGAGTGTTTCGTATCTCTATTATATCACACATATGTACTCTGCATCCCCTAGTAACAAATTGCAAGTTAACTAAGTTTTCGCTAGCCAGGCTTCCGGTATTCTATCTTTGAGACAACGGGTGGAATTTTTCTATTCTCTTATTACATGCTGGAACTTGGTGAAAACAGAAACTAGTTCCTTGTTACATTTTTATTCTGATTCCAGCGCCCGCATTATCAGTTGCATCGATCAGCTACCTAGGTCGCCATATTTTTGCATTATTCTGATTCCACTTCTGAGCTCCCTCTGTTGCTTCTCAATGTGCCTTTATGGTTGCACTAACTCAACCCTCTAAGCTTTGTCCTTTAGTTGGAAATCAGGTCCCACTGACAGAACAACTCTTTCAGTTTTTTCCCGGCTACTACTGGGTATTAATGAAAGAGAACTCAAGCACTACTTACGAGAATCTGGCTTAATCATAGCAGAATTTCACTTTGATTGTTTATTATTAGACCAAATCTATCTGAATCTGTAAAATCTTGTGGTAAGATGACTATCCTGGTCTAGTTTTGCCGTTTTCTTTAGATTCACTGTAGCTAAAACACTTTAAAATATCAGCAAACTGGTGCCATTATGGCGCTTTCCTTTTCATGAATTACCGGATTCCTACTACAAAGTTCCTCGTTACTTAATTTCCAGTTTATTTTGTTGGTTTGACCTGCCTAGCAAGCTTCCGGTCGTTTATTCTTCAAACTTCCGCATGTCCTTCGGTCTATGAAAGTGGTTTCTAGTCACAGTGAGGCCTTGGATACTGAAGTTCCTTCTGTGGCAGAACTCTCTCTTTGGGACCGGCTGTCACCTTTGATTTTTTATCACCCCGCTATTATAGGGGCATCTCATCGAGATGAGTTACACCGTCTTTTATTCAGCCATCTTCTCCATCCGAAGTTGTCATTATGCATCGAGGTTTTGTATAGCTCTTCTTTAAAAAATGCTCCTTACCTCTCGGCTAGTGCGCGTCACTCAGTTATCACAATTTTTGTATATGTGTGTAGTTCTTGTGGGACTCCTGGGACAACTGCCTTGAGACCAGCAAAAAGCGTTGTAAAGATTGTACAGCCAACTCAAAACAAATGTCTCTGTTCCTCGCATATCTAGAACTTGAATTCAAATACCGATTGAGAAAGATGACGATAAAAGGCTCTGAGGTTAAGGTCAGGCACACTCAGCGT
The DNA here is from genome assembly GCF_000715545.1 of Opisthorchis viverrini. Classification (NCBI taxonomy): domain Eukaryota; kingdom Metazoa; phylum Platyhelminthes; class Trematoda; order Opisthorchiida; family Opisthorchiidae; genus Opisthorchis; species Opisthorchis viverrini. The sequence continues at coordinate 94,833 of NW_008752254.1, read as the reverse complement.
TATTCAGTGAATTTGGAGATGTGCCTTTAAAATACCTCTAGCAGTCCCGCGAAAGGTAAGCTCTCAAAAAGAAGAGGGGGAAGGGGGGGGGGGGTAACTTCTTGCGGAATGGAAAGAAGAGTAATATTGTACTATCATAGAAAAAAAATACCATAATTACCATCCTGCTCTAGTTGAATGACCTTACAAAGCCTTCTTGACCCAGCAACGGATTTGTAATATAAAATCGGTTATTACAAATTAAGGATACCCCAATGTTCACAAGGCTTTAATCCAGATATATTGTAACGAAAGACTCTCCATCACTCTCCTCACCACCTTTGTGGTTACGGAAGTTAAGCAATCTGGTTGACAACTCGCCGTGTCGTGGTCATCTCCAGCTTTATTGAACGGCTTGGTGAAGACTTGCTCCACACTCTTTGCAATGTTGGCGCGTTTCTCACTCCTTAATGGTGGTAACTGATCTGCACTGTTGAGTTTAAGAAATGTATTTTTTACGAGTCTTCTCATGCTTCACTTAGTCCGATGGCGTTTGCTTTGCTTGTTGGCTGATTTGCAACCCCACCTTCCTGGTGGCAAAACTTTGAAATGACCCAGTAAACACGCCACCGGTGGCACCACGTCGACGTTTGCATTTTTTTCCAACAATTTTACAAGGTAGTGATGAAGTTGATGCCATTTAGCAACTTCCACCAGTATCCAACAATGCAGAAAAGTTAGTCCACCATACGTTTTGTATTGACGTACACACTTTTCTGGGGTTCACAGCCAACCTCAACAACCAATCACTACTGAAAATCCTTGATGGTCCAGGCGCTGCAGGCTCTTCTCAGTCTAAAATATAGTAAGTCAAAACAGGGTTCTTACCATCCTGAGTCGGTTTGCTAATATGGTGAACTAATCGACACTCTTCATCACTAGAAAATAAAGTTTTCGCCATTTGTTACAATCTAGCCGTTCATTGGCTAAGTTTAGGCTGTTTACTATCAATAGAAATGCTGATAACTCAGGTTGTGTAGATAGTCGTTGTTCTGTTCAGTGGGCTCGGTAATTTGGTTGTAGTTTTTGTGTGGCAGACTGAAAATCAGATGCCTGATGGAATTGTCAGATCCAGGTAGTGTTGCAGTTAGGAGGATCTCCGTTGAAGACACAAAATGAACTAGCTGACCATGGCTCCGAATTAGCGTCCAGATAGCTGACCAGCTTGAATGCGCCATCGTGATTCGGTACGTTGGTAGGTTGTGAGTGTTCATTGGTGTTCCGCCATACAGCAGGAGTCTTCCTCCTGAAATTTGACAACGGCTGTTGCAGTGGTATCTCGGCAGTGCCAGTTCTGAGTCCACATTTTCGGCTTCCATCCATTCTCCAGTTAACAAAATAACAACCGGAAGAAGGGAAGCGACCCAGTCCAATGATTCATCATCCTTTGTGCTTAGCCTGGTCAATTTGATGTGTGCTACCTTTATAATGGTTGCCTGGTTCCCTCTACCAAAAGTACGAGAGGACAGCGCACGAGCCTGGTTTAACTGCTATGCTTTGACCTTTTTACTCAGCATCTGCATTACGTTCTGTTGTTTCTCATGGCATTTTGGGCTCCAAGTCCAATCAGGGTAGGAACACGGGATACATTGAAGTATGTTAACTTGCGGAAACATGAATCAGCCCCCTTCACCGAGTTGGTCATCATTCCCAGCCCATCATGTCTGGATAACTCTCTCAACCTCCTTTTTGATGCGAATGATTTTCAGCACTTTGAGTGTAGGTTTTGTTCCGTCTTTTAAATTCTTTACTATCAGATGGCTTAGTGGCTAGAGTGTGGATTCACTGATAAGAAATTCGTGGTTTGAACCAGACTTCTGCCACTCAGCTTCCCCTCTCTAGGCTCCGGTAACCTGGCAGAATCCCAGCGCTCGTGTTTTCTTCTGCTGGCATGGCAGTTAAGCGCCAAGAGGGTGCTACAGATGAATGAATATCAGACTTAGCCCCACTATGTATGCATCATATATGGCCCTGATGATCTGTACATGCTACTGTAATGGGCTAAATCATAAGATATTTGGCTCTAGAATGCATGTTTATTAATTGTGTTATTATTATCCTGCGAGCGTAAATTTACGCTACTTTGGTGTGTTACTCAGTGCTTGTGGCTAGTCAGTTGCCAAGGTTCAGCCGAAAGAGTTCACGTGCTATCTACACTCGAAAGACGTTCTGACCAGTTCTGAAAGTCTTCAGAGGTCACCGGGGAGCTATTAATTAATTTGAAAGTCAGCTTGGAGGATTGATAGGATCAATCCTATAAATATTATGAAGCAAAGTTTCGATAGATTAATAAATTAATCAAGCCTTTTACTTTCAATTCAGGCATGCTGTAGCTGCACCGGGAGGAATCAGCTGCGGAGCTCCTAATCAGCTGTGAGACGTGGCTCACTAAGTAATGTAGACATTCATTATTATTTGGATGTCAGGAACCGGACAGAAATTTTAGCCCAGTTGATAGTTTCCTGTACAATTATGCACAGCTTTGGGCACTAACCTAAACGACCAGCCAAGGGCAATCGAAATTTGAACGTGCACAGTTTACAAATAACGCTTTGGTGAGGCCACTGTCGCTATGATTTCGAATGCAGCTGACTCATTCAGACTAATAATCTCGCGGTTCTCACTAAAGAGCATCACACTGTACTGAAAATATAGGCGCGCCAGTTGGACCATCCTCACGGGCGCAACGCGTAGTACGAAAATTCACCAAGAACGGTAAATAGAATTTGAATAATTAAAACGCACAAACGGCATCGAAAACCCAGCGTAAGCGTTCACGGATTTTTTGAAGGCTCAGCTCAGCCGTAGCTTCATACTCGTGAACCCTCGTTTTTCAGAAAGGTTTCGTCGAAAACTGTTGGGTGGAGTGGAATTCGGGTTCGATAGCAATTTTCGTGTGAGTGCATGGACATTGTGTATAGGCACGAGTGATCCGGGACGAAACAGAAAGCTACTCTCAGGATGGTCCGCTTTCGCACCTCAATCTTCCCTTGGATACAGTTAACTCAGCCTCACCTTTTGCTGGATGGTTCATTAGAATTCGGTTTCGCGAAATATTGAAAAGTTGGGCCGATGGCACATCGGCCTCCTGGACTCGAAGCTGGCGTACAGCTATTCACGGATTCACGGATTGATACGCAGGATCGAGGCTTTTGCCCAAGTTTCCGGGTCGGTTTTGTTCCTGTCGGTCAGTGGCTGTCGTTCACCTGATAGGCACAAGTGAAAAAAGGTAGTAGCACTGCTCTTTATTTTCTCAGCGCGGGCAGGATGCTCGCTAGCGCGAGGATTCGCATAAATAGGTGACTAATAGCGCTTTAAACCGGGTTCTAGAAGGAGCGTGAACAACCGTCGGAGGAAGGTCATTTCACGCACCCACTATCCGAAATGAGAAAAAAATTTCTCTAATGAATATGTGTGCTCTGAGCTTGAAAATTTTTTTACTATGTCCCCGCGGTGTGTTTGCTGGGTCAACGGTGAAAAATCCTGTTTGCCAAGCTTTGTTCAAACAGGGCATCAGTAAAAATAAGGTCCCCCGGAGGCGACGGTACTCCAGGGGAACATCAGTAAAAGGTCCCCCGGAGGCGACGGTACTCCAGGGGAAAGAGATCAAGCATCGCGAGACGCGTTTCGTAGTCCACGGATTTGAGGGAGGCCACCATTCTCGTGGCGGCCCGCTGGACACGCTCAATGAGGGTGAAGTCTTTTGTGCGTCCTGAGTAGACAACTTGGTTGGCGTATTCCAGGAGCGGTCTGACGTAGGCTCCATATAGCGTTTGGAAGTCCATGCGAGTAATACGGGAGAAGGTGCATCGGGTCATCCGTAAAATGGTGAATGCCTTTTGGGACGAGTTCTCATGGTGTAGTGAGATGGACAGGTTTGAGGTGACCCAGATGCCCAAATCTTTTTTGGCATCGATCCTCATGGTGTTTTCCGGTCCCTTTTCACCATGCATAACAAAGGCATTCGCTGAATCCCCTCCAAACGACACATGGACGCACTTTTCATTGGACTCGCAAAGCATCTGGGAGGTCGTTGACGTAGATCGGAAACAGCACTGTTCCAAGGACGTAGCTTTGAGGAACTCCAATGGAGACCCGGGCTGGAGAAGAGTAGGTCGAGCCTAATCTCACTCGGAATGATCTGTCTGATAGGAACACCTTGATCCAGCGAAGGATTTTTCCTTGAACCCGTAAGACTCGAGTTTGCGGAGCAGCGGGACGTGTGGGACCCTATCAAGTGCTTTTGAGAAGTCGAAAAATATAGAACCCGATATGAGTCCTTCGTCCTTGGCTTGGTTTAAGCTGTCCATAAACACGAGCATGTTTGCCACGCACGAGCGGCTTGGGAGAAATCCGTGTTGAGCTGGAGATATCAGGTTGCTGGAAGTAAGGTGATCTAGGATAGCTCGCTTCAGAATGCTTTCCATCACCTTGCATGGCACGCTAGTGAGGCTTATAGGCCTGTAGCTGCCAGGCGATAGTTGGTCACCAGTTTTGTAGATTGACGTGACAATTGCTTCCTTCCAAACAGAGGGAAGGCGGCCTTCGTCAAGCGACTGACGAAACACCAGGTGCAAATGACTTGCCAGTGTGGAGGACGTTTCTTTCAGGATCCTTGGATGGACCTCGTCGGGCCCCAACGCGCAGAATGGGTTGGCCTGGTGCAAGAGTTGACGAATTTCCTCCACCGTGAGGACCAAGTCGGCTAGAGGCTGTTTTTAGTTTCGCCTTGACAAGAGGGCGCTTGGGCTGAGTATAGACAGGCATAGTGTTCTCTGTAAAACTCAGATACCACTGTTGGGTTACTTGTCCGTTCTCCGTTTCTGTCCCTCAAGGAGAACGCGGGTGGCTTGTTTCTGCAGCGATGTCTCATGTATTTGAACAGCGCGTTTTTGTTTTTTCGAGCGAGGTCCAGATTGGTGGCTTGTTTTAGTATGTTCCATTGGCGGATTTCCGATTTACAGCGGTTCCGCATTTTATGAAATGCCAGCTCATCGTCTGTATCCCCTGTAGTCAAAATTTTGAAAAAGTTGGGATCTTTTTCCCAGAAGTCATCGAATCCCGTTTGGAATCCTGCGGTTTATCCGAGTGCGTGCGGGTTTTTTGGACGAACGTCGCGTCAGCCTCGTTAACTTTCTGGACAATGGTCCTATATAGTTCCTCCACCGAAGCTGGTGCCAGTGTGACTTGTTCAAGGAAGAAGTACATTCGTGAGAAGTCTGCACGCAGAAGTCTCAAAACCACGTTTGAGGTTCGGTTTTTCTGGCCCAATAGCAGACGAACTCAAAGGTCAGCACATAGTGGTCGCTATGTCCCAGTGGANTCCTCCACCGGAGCTGGTCTCAGTGTGACATTTCAAGGAAGAAGTACATTCCTGAGAAGTCTGCACGGCAGAAGTCTCGAAACCACGTTTGAGGTTCGGGAGTTCTGGCCCAATAGCAGACGAAATCAAAGGTCAGCACACAGTGGTCGCTATGTCCCAGTGGAGCGTTAATTGTTACCTGATCAACGAAGTGCCTTTCGTTGGTGATGACCAATTCCAGCAGAGTTGGTAGTTGGCCTGCACGGTATCTAGTGGGTGCAACGACAAGTTGAGTCCAAGCGCTTTGTTGAACGACTTCAAAAATTCCGCCTGATGCGACGCGCTGGAGTTCCATCCAGCAGGCCTTTGGGGCGTTGAAGTCACCTACCAGAAGGAGATGAGTGAAGTGGTAGTTGGAGGAGATCTGCTCAAGGGTTTTTATGAGGAAGTGGTCATCTTCAGGGGGACTCGATGGGCTACGGCGGACCACACCTTGAAGAAGGGAATCGAACCCGCGCAGCGGGATTTGGACCCACAGTGCATCGCAAAAGTCCGCGGGGGTGGTGTCAGAGAGGACAATCGGGATTGGTAGGGTCGCATGTAAGCACAGTGCAACCCCGCCTACTCGCCCTCGTTTTGAGTCGGCTCGAAAAATAGAGTAACCGTCTATCGAGATCTCTGCGTCAGAGACATCTGGTGTGAGCCAGGTCTCTGTGAGTGCGATTATGGACGGTTGTTCAAAACAAGCTGACTGTTAAATATCGCTGTGTTTGTTGAAAAGCCTGAGGCAGTTTGTAGACAAGCATTTCAACACTGCCTCTGCTTCCTCCGAAGGTGAGGAGCCGAAAGTGGAGTGACCAGGGTGGTTGGCAGACTTAATAGTTGCACGCCGGGTTTGAGCCCAAGGCTCCGGAGGGCCCCTGGGGCGACGTCGTCCGCTTCC